>NC_064630.1:811911500-812214530 GCF_023864275.1 Schistocerca cancellata
ATACGAAGAACCCTAAAGGATGGTATGAAAAGTGTAAAGAGACAGGCAGTATTTGTGACAAGACAAGAAACAGCAGATGTGGAGAGAGTGACGCCACTATTGGGACAGAAATACAGGCATGGCTCAGAGCACTGTGGTGAAGCTTTTATATAAATGGCTGCATTTCCATGCGTATTGTAATATCTCTTTATATTCGATGAATTATTCTGATACAATTCTACCCTTGAATGACGTTTACTAATTTTCTATCTTCATACTCGCAGAATCCATGCGAAAAGTAGTTCATACAATAGCTATGCCATGAGCGCATAAGTATTCTTTGTAGTACTCACTCTGGTGGTTGTTAGAAAAAAAAAAGAAGAAAAAAGCTTCCGAGATTGTCTTCGTGCCGATTAGCCTGAGCTTGGTCTGGAAGAACTGTAATCTGATTATTGAGATTTATCACAGAAGATAACTGATACGAACTGTACGATTAAAAAGAATACACACATATATATATATATATATATATATATATATATATATATATATATATTGCTCCTTCATAAAAAAGGTGTGTATGTGACATTTCAGACTTAATGATATTTATCGATATATTGCGTAGTTGTTAATCAGAAGGGAACTTCCGAAAGACTGGATGCGAACCTGCATTTAATAATCCAAGAGCTCCATTACTTCTTCGGAAGGTTAAACTTCATCAAACCCAAATATCCGCTTGATCTGAGGTTTCCCGACTGATTATACAACGCTCCCAAAATTACGAGGCATTTTATTTGTACAGATTAGCAGACTGCCGCAAAGCACGAGCCCGCAGAGAAGAAGAATCATCGCCTGATTTCACTCTAACAAGTAAAATTTCAGAATCATTTTGAGTGACTGAGCTATGACTGTGTTTCCTATCATGAATGATTGATTGCTCGAACGAATTGAGAGCTACAGAATTACGTAGATAGGAGGAAAAATTACAGTATAATGTACAGCTTCTGTTAACTTTGGAGGCAGATGAAAGTCCTGGACGTACTGATTTTGCTAGTAACATGCCGAAAAAAAAACTGTGTAGATACTGGCTATCTTAATGAAGTTTGTTTTTCCGATTAAGCTTCTTTTCAGTTCTCCGGGAAAGTAAATATGCATAATGTCCTGTTCTGGTTTTCAGAGAACCTAGATATCGTAGTACAGCAAATAAGGGATAGGCCGAAACTGAATGTGTGGTGTAGCTCAACGCTCAACACAATTACTGACCGTTCATTTTCAGTGAGACTACCGTAATGGCAACTGTTTGCCTGAACATGTTGGAACTTTACGTTGCACATCAGTTATAGGAATTCAAACCATAGGTACTGCCTGACACTCTGGGTTATCTTTTCGAGAGATGGGAAGGACACAGTCTAGAAATTTAGATTTCAAATTGTACTGCATTTGAAAAGTACTCAAATGTTCATACTAACGTGGAATATGAATATACACTCCTGGAAATGGAAAAAAGAACACATTGACACCGGTGTGTCAGACCCACCATACTTGCTCCGGACACTGCGAGAGGGCTCTACAAGCAATGATCACACGCACGGCACAGCGGACACACCAGAAACCGCGGTGTTGGCCGTCGAATGGCGCTAGCTGCGCAGCATTTGTGCACCGCCGCCGTCAGTGTCAGCCAGTTTGCCGTGGCATACGGAGCTCCATCGCAGTCTTTAACACTGGTAGCATGCCGCGACAGCGTGGACGTGAACCGTATGTGCAGTTGACGGACTTTGAGCGAGGGCGTATAGTGGGCATGCGGGAGGCCGGGTGGACGTACCGCCGAATTGCTCAACACGTGGGGCGTGAGGTCTCCACAGTACATCGATGTTGTCGCCAGTGGTCGGCGGAAGGTGCACGTGCCCGTCGACCTGGGACCGGACCGCAGCGACGCACGGATGCACGCCAAGACCGTAGGATCCTACACAGTGCCGTTGGGGACCGCACCGCCACTTCCCAGGAAATTAGGGACACTGTTGCTCCTGGGGTATCGGCGAGGACCATTCGCAACCGTCTCCATGAAGCTGGGCTACGGTCCCGCACACCGTTAGGCCGTCTTCCGCTCACGCCCCAACATCGTGCAGCCTGCCTCCAGTGGTGTCGCGACAGGCGTGAATGGAGGGACGAATGGAGACGTGTCGTCTTCAGCGATGAGAGTCGCTTCTGCCTTGGTGCCAATGATGGTCGTATGCGTGTTTGGCGCTGTGCAGGTGAGCGCCACAATCAGGACTGCATACGACCGAGGCAAACAGGGCCAACACCCGGCATCATGGTGTGGGGAGCGATCTTCTACACTGGCCGTACACCACTGGTGATCGTCGAGGGGACACTGAATAGTGCACGGTACATCCAAACCGTCATCGAACCCATCGTTCTACCATTCCTAGACCGGCAAGGGAACTTGCTGTTCCAACAGGACAATGCACGTCCGCATGTATCCCGTGCCACCCAACGTGCTCTAGAAGGTGTAAGTCAACTACCCTGGCCAGCAAGATCTCCGGATCTGTCCTCCATTGAGCATGTTTGGGACTGGATGAAGCGTCGTCTCACGCGGTCTGCACGTCCAGCACGAACGCTGGTCCAACTGAGGCGCCAGGTGGAAATGGCATGGCAAGCCGTTCTACAGGACTACATCCAGCATCTCTACGATCGTCTCCATGGGAGAATAGCAGCCTGCATTGCTGCGAAAGGTGGATATACACTGTACTAGTGCCGACATTGTGCATGCTCTGTTGCCTGTGTCTATGTGCCTGTGGTTCTGTCAGTGTGATCATGTGATGTATCTGACCCCAGGAATGTGTCAATAAAGTTTCCCCTTCCTGGGACAATGAATTCACGGTGTTCTTATTTCAATTTCCAGGAGTGTATGATCAGAAATAAAGAAATAAAAGAGAAATTTCCAGTGATAAGTAACTTGCGTGCAAATATAGAAATAATTACAGTCAACGCAAGTGTAACCTTCTGCAATAACGTTTTGACGTGCAGTAAATTTTTTACTTCAAGGCTGGAAACAATGCCGGCCGGGGTGGCCGAGTGGTTCTAGGCGCTTCAGTCTGGACCCGCGCGACCGCTACGGTCGCAGGTTCGAATCCTGCCTCGGGCATGGATGTGTGTGATGTCCTTAGGTTAGTTAGGTTTAAGTAGTTCTAAGTTCTAGGGGACTGATGACCTCCGATGTTAAGTCCCATAGTGCTCAGAGCCATTTTTCTCTGGAAACAATACAGATGTGCGGCTGAAGTAACGCTTGCTACATTTATTCCGTGCGAGCCGTTCAGAATATCTTCGTTTCATCCGTCAAGTCCCACGTATTTCGACGAGTAGCCAACGCACAACCCAGTTGAAATACAGCAACTTTTGCATAGCACAAAATGCTAAGATCTCGAATAGAAGAGGGAAACTTTGGCATGTGGAAGTATAATCGCAAGAATGAGCGAAACAGAGGCTATTTCTTTGTGCACCGCAATTTGTAGATGCATAAATTGCTTTGTAAATACCCAAATTTCTTTTTTTTTCATTTCAGTGCTGTTTATCTTGCAGATAGCAGCAAATGTCACTCTTTCTCCCCAACTGAATTTTTGTTATTGTTCCAGACCTTGAGGAATAATCATTCCTGTTTACAAAATAAAACAGCACTGAAGTAAAAACTGAGGCTGAATGGCTGCAAGTATTATCTTTTGAATTTACTTCATCAAAAGATCAGCTCATCTCTGTGGTTTCAATTAGTCTGACGTACTACTATCAGCATACTTTGATGTCAGTTACAAAAATTGTTCAAATGGCTCTAAGCACTATGGGACTTAACTTCTGAGGTCATCAGTCCCCTAGAACTTAGAACTACTTAAACCTAACTAACCTAAGGACATCACACACATCCATGCCCGAGGCAGGATTCGAACCTGCGACCGTAGTGGTCGCGCGGTGCCAGACTGTAGTGCCTAGAACCGCTCGCCGATGTCAGTTACAAGCAGGAAACTAGCTGAGTTGGAAAAGCGTGTCTAGTGAACTATTTTCTCAAACAACGTCTTTGTATGTACGAATCTGTTCATTTTTGCCCGTCTTTGTAATGAAGAGAAAAAGGGTTTCGTTGTGTCTTTTGGAAATTTGTTTAACTGAAGATGTATTTGCGCATGGCATCTCCTACAATATGTTTTATCAGATATATGTTGTTACTGATATAGCATCGTCACAGGCATTTAACTGAAAATCATTTCCTGAACTTCTTTGAGGCGTATTTGGCTAGCTATGTGCATTCCATACCAACCAACGAACGAAATGGGCATGACTGTCCTCTACGACTCCCATAAATAAAATTAATCCTTATTCCACATTTGAATTTGTTAAATACGTTTTGAAAAAATTCTGCCTTAAGAAAACACAATTGCCTTCTTTTCTCATCTATACATCTTCCGATGATGTTTCACAAGCATCACTCAGTTCCTTGTAATTTTTATTTATTAACACAACAGTGAAAAGTTACATGAAAATATTGCTATTTTTACTGTGGTCTTCAGGTATTAAATGTTTCAACAAAATGTGGGCCTCAATTTCCGATCATAAGAAAATTTTCCTCACAGTAAACAATTAGGCACATGTTCGTAAAGAGATACGACAAACTACAAAATAAAAGATGAAAGTAATTCAAATTAAAGAAATGAAAAAATAGAATCAATAAGATAAACAAAAACAACAAACAACAAAATAACATCAGCACTAAGGGAATAATTTACCTATATGAAATTATATGTATGTGTGCTGTCTGTTATTTCGGACATGTCCGAAAGAACAGACACCACACATTCATACAATCTGATACGTTTAGCTGGGCACCGAGTCCACCTTCTTCAGTGCAGATGCACCAACACTTCCGACCTCCTGTGCGAATCTCGGATGAATGAATATGGAGGAAATGGACACAGACTACGGACAGGTGGCTCTCTATGGGAGTGTAGATCGGCAGTGAGTCTAGCCGACATTGTCCCTGCAGTGTCCCAGATCGCGCAGTGGTTACCGCATCTGCCTAGCAGGCAGCAGGTCCCGGTCTGGTACACATTTTCACTCGTCGCTGCCGATTCTGCGTAATGTCCCAGTGCAGCTGGTAGCGGTGTTCTCTTCCCTTTCCTTTGCCGGGCTCTGCGACCGAGCGGTTCTAGGCTCTTTAGTCCAGAACCGCGCTGCTGTTACGGTCATTGGTTCAAATCCTGCCTCGAGCATGGATGTGTATACTGTCCTTAGGTTAAATAGCTTTAACTAGTTTTAAGTCTAGGGCACTGATGTTAAGTCCCATAGTGCTTAGAGCCATTTGAACCTTTCCTTTCCTATCTTCCCGTCTCCACCTTCAATTTACATGTTGTAGTTGTTCTGGTCTTCAGTCCTGAGACTGGTTTGATGCAGCTCTCCATGCTACTCTATCCTGTGCAAGCTGCTTCATCTCCCAGTACCTACTGCAACCTACATCCTTCTGAATCTGCTTAGTGTATTCATCTCTTGGTCTCCCTCTACGATTTTTACCCTCCACGCTGCCCTCCAATACTAAACTGGTGATCCCTTGATGCCTCAGAACATGTCCTACCAACCGATCCCTTCTTCTAGTCAAGTTGTGCCACAAACTTCTCTTCTCCCCAATCCTATTGAATACTTCCTCATTGGTTACATATCATGGAATAATTTTCATGTTACATGTTGAGTCCCATAGTGCTTAGAGCCATTTGAACCTTCCCTTTCCAATCTTCCAGTCTCCACCTTCAATTTACATATAATGGAATAATTCACTTAGTTTTTCGTTCCATATAAAGTGATTATGTGTAGACAAATCCTAATTAGTTGGAGATGACAAAATGGACCAGGTGAACTTCAGATGGTAGTCATCTACGCAAACCACATTATGTGTTATTAAGGAATAAATTTTGGTAAATTGTTTCGAATATAATGAACACAGCCCCAGAATAAAAGTATTTCATAATTTTACTTCACTTAATAATGAAAAAAACGTAATCGGAGCCCACTCATAATAATACATCACTTTACCACGTATGAAAAAGAAGAAAACTGTCTCAAGACAGAAAGTTTTTTGTATCATGTACGTGTTGAATGAAACACGGACATAGAAAGTGAACTTACACATTTAACTGAGACACCCGCCATGTAGAATGGTCTGTTGTCTTACAAAGACTCCACGTGTGCTTGTAATTGAGCCAGACTGCTCTGCGCTGCGAGACGTCGGTGGTAGGCAGGCGGTGATGCGGGTTGAGTGTGCTGCCACTACAGTGCCAGTCAGCGTCTGCACTATAGGGGTCTCAAGAGGTTGGCCCGTCTCGACGCGGACGTCGTGGTAGCCGGATGTCAATTAGAAGCTCCCCTGCCACCTCCTCTACTTGTCACCTCCTAGCATGCCGGTATCGAGACTCTGGCCAATACATGCGAAGCTGCTGGTGATTTCCTCGAGGTATCATTTTTCACTCAATGTCGGAAGTGAGTACGACATGCATTGGCAAATAAACAGTACACTTTGCCACATAAAGTAGAATATCTTCGAATCGCAACTAAACAGTAGACAGTATGAAAACAAGGTGAGGAGTATGTACCGCAGGAGCTCCTACACGGTCAATATTTTCCTAAATGGAAAGAAGCGGAAAGTTATCACACTTTTCTACATCTACATGGCTACTCTGCAAATCACATTTAACTGACTGTCAGAGGGTTCGTCGAATCACCTTCACAATTTTCTGTTATTCCAATCTGCTGCAGCGCGCGCTGAAAGAACGAACACCTATATCTTTCCGTACGAGCTCTGATTTTCCTTATTTTATAATTCTGATCGTTTCTCCCTGTCTAGGTCAGTGTCAACAAAATATTTTCGCACTCGGAGAAGAAAGTTGGTGATTGGAATTTCGTGAGAAGACTCCTCCGCATCGTAAGACGCCTTTGTTTTAGTGATGCCCATCCCAAATCCTGTATCATTTCAGTGACACTCTCTCCCGTACTTCGCGATAATACATAACGTGCTGTCCTTCCAACTTGTTCGATGTACTCCGTCAGTCCTATCTGCTAAGGATCCCACACCGCGCAGCAGTATTCTAAAAGAGGACGGACAAGCGCAGTGTAGGCAGTCTCCTTAGAAGGTCTGTTACATTTTTTAAGTGTCCTGTCATCAAAACGCAGTCTTTGGTTAGCCTTCCTGACAAAATTTTCTACATATTCCTTCCAGTTTAAGTTATTCGTAATTGTAATTCCTAGGTATTTAGTTGAATTTACGGCCTTTATATTTGACTCATTTATCTTGTAACCTAAGTTTACCAGATTCCTTTTAGCACTCATGTGGATGACCTCATACGTTTCCTTATTTAGGATCAATTGCTACTTTTCTCATCATACGTACGTCTTTTCTAAATCGCTTTGCAATTTCTTCATATTCTGATGACTTTACTAGTCGATAAACAACAGCGTCATCTGCAAACAACCTAAGACGGCTGCCCAGATTGTCTCCCAAATCGTTTATACACAGGAAAGAGCCGATGACACTGCCTTGTGAAACACCAGAAATCACTTCCGGTTTACTCGATGACTTTCCGTTAATTACTACGAACTGTGACCTCTCTGATAGGAAATCATGAATCCAGTCACATAACTGAGACAATATTCCGTAAACAAGCAATTTCACTACAATCCGCTTGTGTGGTACAGTGTGAAAAGCCTTCCGGAAATCCAGAAATACGGAATCAATTTGAAAACCCTTGTCACTTCGTGCGAGTAAAGAGCTACTTACGTTCCACAAGAACGATGTTCTCTAAATCCGTGTTGACTGTGTGTCAATACACCATTTTCTTCGAGGTAATATATGTTCCAAAATCCGGCTGCATATCGACGTTAATGCCATGAACCTATAATTTAGTGGATTACTCTTACTATCTTTTTGAATATTGGTGTTACCTGTCCAACTTTATAGTCTTAGGGTACAGGTCTTTCGTCCAGCGAACGCTTCTATATGATCGTTAAGTATGGAGCTATTGCTTGAGCATACTCTGAAAGGAACCTAACTCGCATAGTCTGCACCAGCAGACTTGGTTCCCTATTATGTGATTTAAGTTGCTTCACTTATCCGAGGATATATACTTCAACGTTACTCATGTTGGCAGCTGTTCGTGATTCGAATTCTGGAATATTTACTTCGTCTTCTTTTGTGAAGGTATTTCGGAAGGCTGTGTTTAGTAAGGGAGTGAGACAGGGTTGTAGCCTCTCCCCGATGTTATTCAATCTGTATATTGAGCAAGCAGTGAAGGAAACAAAAGAAAAATTCGGAGTAGGTATTAAAATCCATGGAGAAGAAATAAAACTTTGAGGTTTGCCGATGACATTATAATTCTGTCAGAGACAGCAAAGGACTTGGAAGAGCAATTGAACGGAATGGATAGTGTCTTGTAAGGAGGATATAAGATGAACATCAACTAAAGCAACACGAGGACAATGGAATGTAGTCGAATTAAGTCGGGTGATGCTGGGGGAATTAGATTAGGAAATGAGACACTTAAAGTAGTAAAGGAGTTTTGCTACTTGGGGAGCAAAATAACTGATGATGGTCGAAGTAGAGAGGACATAAAATGTAGACTGAGAATTGCAAGGAAAGCGTTTCTGAAGAAGAGAAATTTGTTAACATCGAGTATAGATTTAAGCGTCAGGAAGTCGTTTCTGAAAGTATTTGTATGGAGTGTAGCCATGTATGGAAGTGAAACATGGACGATAAATAGTTTGGACAAGAAGAGAATAGAAGCTTTTGAAACGTGGTGTTACAGAAGAATGCTGAAGATTAGATGGGTAGATCACATAACTAATGAGGAGGTATTGAATAGACTTGGGGAAAAGAGGAGCTTGTGGCACAACTTGACTAGAAGAAGGGATCGGTTGGTAGGACATGTTCTGAAACATCGAGGGATCACCAATTCAGTATTGGAGGACAGCGTGGAGGGTAAAAATCGTAGAGGGAGACTAAGAGATGAGTACACTAAACAGATTCAGAAGGATGTAGGTTGCAGTAGTTACTGGGAGATGAAGAAGCTTGCACAGGATAGAGTAGCATGGAGAGCTGCATCCAACCAGTCTCAGGACTGAAGACCACAACAACAACGTGTTTAGTAACTCTGCTTTTCTTTCTTGCGCCAAAGAATGTTTAGACAAGATATATCCACGCACCCGAGCAAGATAGTGCCATACAAAGGCTTTCGTTTTAACGGCTTTCAGCCATGTTAATTAAGATCATGAGCTCACGAACAGAAATTAGTGGCGTGAGTCCAATTACTTTTGCTGATAGCATTGTAATTGCGAAACATCACAATATATTTCCCACCTCTCTGTTTAAGGGAGAAAGTAGAAACCTTGCAACTTAAAAACTAACGAATTCTTATAACAAATTCTTAATAACCACTTTCATATAAATTTACCCTAAAGCATCAGTTAGCTGGAATTGATAAAAAAAATTTAATTCAGTCGGTGGTTTAAAGAAGGAAACAAGTGCCAAAAAATCGATTCTTTTTCACCAAACGTTTGTCAGCATGTAGATACACATTGTTAGCTGTATAAACGTAAGAGAGACTTCTCATACGTCAGGTTAATCGGACTTGATACTATTCGTTAGTTTGAGGAAGGGATCCCAGTTTCGAGATCGTTCAACCCAAACGCTGGTTGTCCTGTCTGCTGTTGATTAAAGCCTAGTGCCTGCAGTGCATCAGAGTATTGCTTTGTGTCTAAGTCGGAAGTATTAGTTTGGATATGCTTCATTAAAGGTAAGTGAGTAGTAATTATTGATGTTTTAAAACCGCGTTTGTTTGGCGTTTCTAAAGTGATATCAAATTTTTGTTGTAGGCCCCTGAACACAGGGGTTAAATAATTTCCCCTTTTCAATGACACCTGCTGTCAAACCCTGCAGCACTTTAGATCGCTTTCTCCTTTTAGCTACTGGTCGAGTTAACAAAGATCCTCCACATGAAGTACTTCCCATTGCGAGGGTATTACTATCTTCAACATGATCGCAATTCTGGGACAGTGAAATGGAAAATCAGAGGACCAGACACATTTTAAACACCGCAACAACACACTGTTTTCATTCAGCCCAGGATGTACCCTCGACAATTACATAAATTCCTTATGAGTACAGACCATTATACACTCCTGGAAATGGAAAAAAGAACACATTGACACCGGTGTGTCAGACCCACCATACTTGCTCCGGACACTGCGAGAGGGCTGTACAAGCAATGATCTCACGCACGGCACAGCGGACACACCAGGAACCGCGGTGTTGGCCGTCGAATGGCGCTAGCTGCGCAGCATTTGTGCACCGCCGCCGTCAGTGTCAGCCAGTTTGCCGTGGCATACGGAGCTCCATCGCAGTCTTTAACACTGGTAGCATGCCACGACAGCGTGGACGTGAACCGTATGTGCAGTTGACGGACTTTGAGCGAGGGCGTATAGTGGGCATGCGGGAGGCCGGGTGGACGTACCGCCGAATTGCTCAACACGTGGGGCGTGAGGTCTCCACAGTACATCGATGTTGTCGCCAGTGGTCGGCGGAAGGTGCACGTGCCCGTCGACCTGGGACCGGACCGCAGCGACGCACGGATGCACGCCAAGACCGTAGGATCCTACGCAGTGCTGTAGGGGACCGCACCGCCACTTCCCAGCAAATTAGGGACACTATTGCTCCTGGGGTATCGGCGAGGACCATTCGCAACCGTCTCCATGAAGCTGGGCTACGGTCCCGCACACCGTTAGGTCGTCTTCCGCTCACGCCCCAACATCGTGCAGCCCGCCTCCAGTGGTGTCGCGACAGGCGTGAATGGAGGGACGAATGGAGACGTGTCGTCTTCAGCGATGAGAGTCGCTTCTGCCTTGGTGCCAATGATGGTCGTATGCGTGTTTGGCGCCGTGCAGGTGAGCGCCACAATCAGGACTGCATACGACCGAGGCACACAGGGCCAACACCCGGCATCATGGTGTGGGGAGCGATCTCCTACACTGGCCGTACACCACTGGTGATCGTCGAGGGGACACTGAATAGTGCACGGTACATCCAAACCGTCATCGAACCCATCGTTCTACCATTCCTAGACCGGCAAGGGAACTTGCTGTTCCAACAGGACAATGCACGTCCGCATGTATCCCGTGCCACCCAACGTGCTCTAGAAGGTGTAAGTCAACTACCCTGGCCAGCAAGATCTCCGGATCTGTCCCCGATTGAGCATGTTTGGGACTGGATGAAGCGTCGTCTCACGCGGTCTGCACGTCCAGCACGAACGCTGGTCCAACTGAGGCGCCAGGTGGAAATGGCATGGCAAGCCGTTCCACAGGACTACATCCAGCATCTCTACGATCGTCTCCATGGGAGAATAGCAGCCTGCATTGCTGCGAAAGGTGGATATACACTGTACTAGTGCCGACATTGTGCATGCTCTGTTGCCTGTGTCTATGTGTCTGTGGTTCTGTCAGTGTGATCATGTGATGTATCTGACCCCAGGAATGTGTCAATAAAGTTTCCCCTTCCTGGGACAATGAATTCACGGTGTTCTTATTTCAATTTCCAGGAGTGTATGAGGAGGAGTTGATCTGATCAATAACAGGTACAGCAGGGAACGCAGAAAGTGAATGCCTGCGATCATTTTCAGATAAATTTCATAAATAATGCTTTCGAAACGTGTGAGAAGTATAGTCATTTCCTGTATATGTTGTATTATGAATGTTTTGTGAAAATGTAACTATTTCCGATGTGAAATATCGTCGGCTTTTAATGTCGTGATGCTCCTTCAGGACCACTTTCCAAGGTACTGAGATAGGAAGTCAACGTAAACAATCTCATATGACTGTTTGGTTAAGACAAAATAGAAAATAATAACAGGATAAAGTTTTTGTACTTTCCGATTGAAGGAGGTTTTGTATTCGTTCTCGTTCTCAAATTTCCGATTTAATTAGTCATCGTCTGTGGCTGTGAAAAATATAGCTTTACAGCTAGCACTGAAATTCCCATTGTCAAATACTTCATTCATTTCATTCTACAGTTACTGGGGTATCGTACTTTGCTGTGTAGTGCGCACAAAATAACTTGGACCATACCTGCGCAGGCGGCGTGGTAGGGGAGCGGACAGCAGCTGAGTGGAGGCACTGCACGGTAGAGGAGGTGCAGATCAACAGCCGAAGGCCGTTCACAAGTGAAACAACTAAGCTAGAGATACCGAGTCTGTAAACGATCGTATTTGCAAGTTACGTCAGTATTACCAGTAATTCGAAGAGTTAATAGTCGCTAACCAGAGTAAGGAAATCAGTGCATGACAACTGATACGGCATGGCCGACACCCGGCAGTAAACAAAGGTGACTGCACTTTCCAAACAAAGCGGTAGACGCGCCGAAGGGTGAGAACGAGAATACATTTCATTCACGTTGTTCGTGTAAGCTGTGTTTCTTTATATATGGAACGAAAGGTAAGGGAGTTTTGTGACGGATCCGAAACCCAAGGTCCTCGGCGGTACTTTTGGGGCAGTCACCACAAATCGTATAAAGCGTGGGTTGTGACCATGATTTTGCTATGTCTGTTGACCGAAAAAATAATTAATGACAAGAATTGCGCCAGCTAGAATGATGAGATAACTTATCTTTATTTCTGACGAAACGTGCACCAGCAATATAAGTCCAAGTAATATCCAAGAGTAATCCGTGTACTGTGCCTAGTCGAATAGAATGCTAAATATCACACTACAATGGCTCCGCTATAAACTCCACGAAAGGCTAGCAACAGACAATCGACAACAGACTGTCCGTCTCGGGGCCAGCGCTCCTCGTTATATGCAAAAGGCAGAGGGCGCTGCGGACCCGAGCTCAGCCGTGGCGCGACCTCTTCCGTCGGCGGTAACGCCCTGAGACGCCGACGGCCGCGACAGGAACTGTGGCCAGCGATGTCACGGTCAGGGCGCGCGTGCGCGAGTTGGTTGGTTGGTTGGTTGGTCCGTGGATACAAAATGGCTCAAAGGGCTCTGAGCACTATGGGACTTAATATCTATGGTCATCAGTCCCCTAGAAGTTAGAACTACTTAAACCTAACTAACCTAAGGACATCACACAACACCCAGTCATCACGAGGCAGAGAAAATCCCTGACCCCGCCGGGAATCGAACCCGGGAACCGGGCGTGGGAAGCGAGAACGCTACCGCACGACCACGAGCTGTGGACCCGTGGATACAACAGGGAGACTAAGGGCTAACGTCCCGTCAATGACGGGATCATTTTTGAGATACAGCAGTTCCCGCTAGATAATCTTACCGTAGATACGGTCGTTCATCCCCCGTACCAGTTCGCAGACGTAGTGAGGAGAGTAATTTTAGAGCCAGGGAATTCAGACATTGCTGTCCCAGCGTATATAGCTGATTTATTGATTGTTTACGCTCATTTGAGAAGATGTGGACTATTTACTTACTGAATGCAACAAGGGGAAAACCACTGCCGTTTCAATGTTCGAGGGACGTTCAATAAGTAATGCAACACATTTTTTTAGAGTTTGGTTTTCAGAAACTTCCTGGCACATGAAAACTGTGTGTCGGAACGAGACACGAACCCCAGAGTTGGAGTCTCACTCCGGCATACAGTTTCATATCAGGGCAGACTCCACTAAAGAGTGAAAATATCATTCTGGAAACAGGTTGATTTTACTCGGAATTCAAATCACCACACAATTCCTTAGTCCTTTCACTACAAAACCCTATTTTTCAACACAATCTCTGTTAAATGCAACGGCTTGACACCACCTCACTGGGAGAGCCTCACGGCCCGTGTGGTGCCATTCTACTGGTCGATGTCAGAGACAACGTCTTCCTGCAAGAAAAGCCTCTCCATCACCACGTGCTGCTTCCTGCGCAGTGCACCCTCGTCAGATGCAAGCAGCTCTGCAGAGCTGGTCCTTCGTTGCTCTTTATGGTCTTCTGTTAGGCGGCGAGGAACCCAATGGGCACACATCTTCGACTACCCCAGCTGGTATAACAGCATGTCAGCACTACCAACAGAGACGTCCAGTTGTGCAGCGAGGTGTTTGACTGAATCGGTTGATCACCTCGAATGAGAGTGTACCCACGTTCCACCAATGCAAGACACACAACGGCACGCGGAGGATAGGACAGGTCTGAGTGAACATGTTGCGATAACGACAGATGCCTCTCCCCCAACCGAGCGAGGTGGCGCAGTGGTTAGCACACTGGACTCGCATTCGGGAGGACGACGGTTCAATCCCACGTCCGGCCATCCTGATTTAGGTTTTCCGTGATTTCCCTAAATCGTTTCAGGCAAATGCCGGGATGGTTCCTCTGAAAGGGCACGGCCGATTTCCTTCCCCATCCTTCCCTAACCCGAGCTTGTGCTCCGTCTCTAATGACCTCGTTGTCGACGGGACGTTAAAAAAAAACCACCACCACCAACATTTGCTTATGTACGGGATTTTCTCACAGTGTTTCAGTGGCACTCACAGGAACGTACGTATATGATTCTTACGCTGAAGGGCCAATATTCCCATGCGCGAGATTAAATGCTGTCTGTTGATGTTGGGTGCTAGGGACAGTATGTGAACGGAGCAGAGATGATTGATGAATCATTGTAGTGACGTTAAAGGACGCAAACGAGGAAATCCACTGACATAGGTGAATCTGACAAACAGTATGTAGTAATGGTTCGGCGCCTAGGAGCGAGCGTCTACAGAAACGGTGAAGCTGGGCGCTGTTCGCGTCCTGCTGTAGGCTGTGGAAAGTGATTGGAGGACGGTGAAACAACGAGTAGGCGACGAGGTGTGGGACTCACTCAGATCTCATAGCGTGCAGGTCGGAGGTTTGACATTTCCGTAACACGATCTGACGACAGAGTGCAGTGCTGGTCCAGGCAGAAGTGTTTCAGAGTACAGCGTTCAACACTCCGCTTCGGACGACCATACCCGTTCCCTTGTTAATCCAACGGCAACCTCAGTTACGACTGCAGTGGACGCGTGATCATCGCGACAGGACCGTGGATCAATAGCAACGGGTCGCGTGGTCGAGTGGATCAAGTAGGTTGTTACAACCGGTCGATGGTCGTATAGGGATTGCCGTCATTCAGGCGAACGGCAGGTTGACACATGGTGTGGGGTAATATTACCCTATGGGGGACGCTCACCTGGGTTTCCTCTGGATCGAAGGCATTGTGTCATCCGTGAACTACGTGAGTGTTATTGCCATGGCCTACAGGGGACAGGCAAAATAATGTGAAAAGAGGTAATAATGTGATGGTTGTGTTTGACGGTCAACAACGAAGGTAAGGCACGTGTCGCGCTGGATTGTGCGTGTTCCATACGGACTAGGCATCAGTGCAGATTGTTTACGCGTAGTGCACACTTCGTATTTGCACTCAGAGGCCGAGGTCGAAGTGCAAGGAAAGACCTAACAGACTTCCAAAGAAGGCACATTGTGGGGGCCCGATTAACTGGAGCATCAGTAACCAAGACGGTCAACTTATTAAATGTTCAAATAGCAACTGTTTCAACAGTCATGACAGCCTGAACAAAACATCGAAAGACATCGTCGTTTAAACGTAATAGAGGGCACAAATCAAAATTAAATGACGGAGGTCGTCTTAAGCTAACACGAATTGTGTCAAAACGACACGTAACTACGGCGGCTAAAGTCACTGCAGAGCCCAATAGTCATCTTAGAGACTCCGTGTGTATTGACACTGTCTGCGAACACTCCACAAAGCGAATATTCATGGACGAGCTGCTATACCGAAACCATTATTGGGGACAAACAACGCAAAAATGGTTAAAGTATGGTGTCAGGAGTGTAAATCGTGGTCAGCTGATCAGTGGAAACACGTGATATGGTCGGACGTTATCGTTTTTCCAACGTCGTGCCGCGTGTACGTCTGGAGAAAGTAAAAAGAAGCCTACAATCCTGGTCGTTTGATTCCAACAGTTAAGCATGGAGGTGGAAGTGTAACGGTGTGGGCAGCCATATCATGGTATTCTGCTGGTCCCATCATTACTCTCAAAGGCCCTGTTACAGCCAATGATTATGTGAACATTTTAGATGATCATGTGCACCCCGTGATTCAAATGCTGGTCCCCAACAATGATGCCATATTTCAGGACGATAATGCACCCATTCACAGAGCGAAGACAGTACACTCGTGGTATGAGGAGCACGCAGCTGAACTGCAGTTTCTTGCCTGACCAGCACAGTCCCCAGACTTGAACATTATCAAACCCTTGTGGGCGGTATTGGAGCGCAGACTCCGAAGCAGATTTCCGCCTCTCTCGTCACTACAAGAGCTAGAAGAAGTTTCTGATCGAAGTGTGGAAAACATTCCACTGGAGCTTATACAATGATTATATGCCAATATTCCAAGAAGAATCTCAGCTGTATCACAGGCAAATGGGGATCTAACCTCTTGTTAATAAAGTACGTACAGATGTTCATAATATTTTGCCTATCGATCGTACATATCGTCATGCTGGATGCCAGTAGTAGGACAACCTATGTACGGCACCACATTGCATTGTTCCAAATTTATTCAGTATGGCGGATCCAAGATGGCAGTGATAGATATGGCAACATTGCAATGATGTCGTGGTGGGAAGTTCAAATTTTGGTGGGAAAATAGGTCAATTGGACTACCTCCACAAACCTAAGGAAATGGCAATAAAATAGGTCACTTGAGCTACCTCCACTAACCTTAGTTATCTGATAGCAATGTCTCCCTTGGAAGTGGTGGGAAAAGAACTTGGCCTGTGCTGGATAGGATGAATATAAGTCTTTATTTTGCATGTAATGTTTATATAAACAATTTGAGGCAGTAGCTCCATCAAGTGAGGTCACCATAACGTCCAGCATCCAACTGAGCTAGTAGACAGTACTCCCGCCAGAGGGCGCTATTGTCCCACAGCGGTGTGGGGAAAATGGAGGGAAAAGGACTCAATCTGTTTCCAGCTGTTTGAGAGATGAAGGAGAGTACTTATTTCAGTATAATTTATTTAGGGATGGATTACACATAGTACATTTATTACACTGATACAAAACATTCACCCTGTCGTTCTTGGGGTCACAATACAGAGTCTACAGACCTGCTAACTACACGTAAATCACCGAAATAATGCAGTACACTGTGTGTAGAAATGGAAACAACTCGTAAATTGTCAAAATAATGCACGTAAAAGGCTCTGCCACCACACTTGCTAATCATCAACTGTGGGAATAATGAATTGCACAGCCTGCACAACTGTTCACGAAATAATGCAACAGACACGAAAAAACTCGTAAAATGTGAAAAGGGATAATTATAATACTATGCAGATACGCTCACAGCACTTAAACAGCTGAAAATAATGCAATACACAAACACTCATTGCACGTAAAAAACACTGCCGAACTATCATTGACTGCGACGTATCAGCAAACTAACCCTCTACAGAACTCCAAGGCATGCACGTCAGGTGGCATGCTCATGCCTGTCCCATATGCAAGATGCCTCTGGGCCACGTGTACGTGTTTACCGTTGCTGGTGCGATACCTCCCTACCTACAGTCAGTGAAGACCTAATTGCTGATCCAGTCACCATCGTAGGTGCCGATAAACAATTGTCAATGTTTTACTGACGTCACATGTCTGTGTAAATAACACCCAAGTCTCTTTTTCTCCGAATACGCTACAGAAAACTGTTGCAATGCTTCCCAGAATAACACAGGGTCCATTGTTCCTAGCGATTCTAACAGAACATGCAAGATGAATCTAGCTGTACATGTGTTTAACTGTCCAGCATGGCTGACACACTGTCGTGAAATGTTCACGTAATGACTCACCATCATAGGTGCAGCCAAAAGGTTCTCAATTTTATACTGACTGTTCTTGTCCTAACAGAACCTGTTTTCAAAAATAGACCAGAAAAACACTGAATGCTTTCCTCTTGATGGTCCTAACATGGTACCCTGTCCATCATGTGTTACCCTTGCTGTAAATCGTTAAGTTCTGTCTTCAACAAACAATGCAAACGTTCTCACCACTATGTAGAGGCTCCTATGTCCCAGCACATAGGACGTCTTGTGAATGAATGAAGGATTCTGATCGGCTCTTACTGAAGTTAGCCGCCAAATTACTGATGCTGTCGCTGTGGAAACACTCTCCGCCTTCTTCAGCATAAAACTTCGTCCGTTCAGACGAATGTGTCGAAATGGGATGGTCACGTTTCATCACACATAGGATGGAAGTTCTCTGATGACCGAGAGGTTTGCTGTTAACGATCACAAGTAGACAATGCTCTAAGTCACATACAGAACACATGATTGTATACTAGGTCTTGGGAGTCTTCCACGACACATGCACATACACAGACATATAGAAAACAGAGCAACCGCACTGCAGATGTGGAATATGTAGATGGAGGCGACTGGATGCAATCGAGTACAGTGTTATACTACGCCTCCAAATCAGAAAAATAGTGCATTTACGCCAGCTGTTGGCAGCTGTACCCATTTACAAACAACTTTAGAACACGGAATAAGAGGTTATGTCATGATCGCATGGGTAGAACTGACATAAAATCGATAGAATTGCGAAAAAATAAGAAAATACCCGTAAATTGAGGAAATAAACACCGAAATGTGGGGAAATTGAGGAAGTACTTTGGGTTGGCGCAGAACAATTTGTACATGGGAACAAGTATGCGACCGAAAGAGGAATCCAAGAAAACGTAGACATGGAAGTAAAGGGAACCCGGGAAACACTTTTTTTTGTTCGAGGCAGCATTCTACTGCATGTCTATTGAGGTAACAGAGATATACGCTAGTTGACTACGCTTTTCAGGAAAACAGAGAACCATCTGTCTCTAAACTCACATGCATCTGCGTTAAAGGATAACAGAGAATGGTTGGAGCGATCGATTGACAGGGAGCTGCACGGATTTAATGGCAGACTGATGATGCATTCTAGAGAGGGAGATGTTGCTACATGTCATATGACCATATTTTCCGCTGTTCTGCCAGGATGCAACAGTCATGTGACATAGCCAGCATTCGACTCACATATAACCACATGTTCTGTATGTGACTTACAGCACTGTCTACTTGCGATCGTTAACAGCAAACCTCTCGATCATCAGAGGAATTTCATCTCATGTGTGATACAACATCACAATCCTGTTTCGACACATTCCCCTAAACGAACGAAGATTTATGGGTTGTACTCCATTATCCTGTTGTATCTTGGGTATAAAATCGATACATCAGTTTCATAACTAATATCATTCTAAGTTAGCGGCAGGTGTTTGTGAAACACTGAAATCCCTGTGTATACATCCGCTTGACAGATGTCCTGTTTACAGAGCTAGTGGTGGCATGATGTAAAATTTCACATGTCAGACGCCGCTACTATGCGTTTATCTGTTTCCCTGAAAGAGGTATTCTGCGTTACTAAAGATCATTTTATATAGGACTGATGCGGGCATAATATAATTTCCGAGTAGTGATTGGATGTGAACGGTGGGCGCTATACTTCTCTGGAATGCTATAGTGCATGTGCATCACACAGAGCCGATGTTTTAAGGAAGTAGTTTTTTTATTTTACAGTTTGTCGTAGAGAAACCTGCAAGAGGGATGTATGTCAAGCTATGCATTCCACACGAATGATAGGTCGGAAACTCAAGCGATCCATCGTTATAGCCTATCGTTTTAATTGCAGAACCTTGTAGCCTTAGGAGTGTTTGTGTTTATGTTCTCTCTTACCAGTACCCTCCTGGTACTGATCCCAGACACAAGAACAGTACTTATTTATTTACATAAAATGCTTAGAACTCCATCCGTCTGGAGCTCCATCACGCATAAATATCACCCGTTTCTTGTTCTTCTTAACCATCTGCTATTACATCACAACATTTTCAAATGTGTTACTATACACCGATAAGGAGTGCTAATCTCCTCGTTATGGGCGCATCTGCAGAAATTTTGTGCACTTGGATTTGCGAGGATTCGGCAAGCTCCATTCATTCATGAGACGTGGAATGTTAGTGGCCTACTCGTGGCCTGCTGCAGGTTATATCGGTAACATTGCTGCAGGGCGGGTTTGTCAAAACTGTTCGAGGGGGTCTTTCAGTCTCTAGTTTTATCCTAAACCTGCGAGAATGCTCTTTGACTCTCATCCGCATAGAGATTGATCATAAATTAAGCACTATCCTCTAGGTGCTAGAAATACACTCCTGGAAATTCATTGTCCCAGGAAGGGGAAACTTTATTGACACATTCCTGGGGTCAGATACATCACATGATCACACTGACAGAACCACAGGCACATAGACACAGGCAACAGAGCATGCACAATGTTGGCACTAGTACAGTGTATATCCACCTTTCGCAGCAATGCAGGCTGCTATTCTCCCATGGAGACGATCGTAGAGATGCTGGATGTAGTCCTGTGGAACGGCTTGCCATGCCATTTCCACCTGGCGCCTCAGTTGGACCAGCGTTCGTGCTGGACGTGCAGACCGCGTGAGACGACGCTTCATCCAGTCCCAAACATGCTCAATGGGGGACAGATCCGGAGATCTTGCTGGCCAGGGTAGTTGACTTACACCTTCTAGAGCTCGTTGGGTGGCACGGGATACATGCGGACGTGCATTGTCCTGTTGGAACAGCAAGTTCCCTCGCCGGTCTAGGAATGGTAGAACGATGGGTTCGATGACGGTTTGGATGTACCGTGCACTATTCAGTGTCCCCTCGACGATCACCAGTGGTGTACGGCCAGTGTAGGAGATCGCTCCCCACACCATGACGCCGGGTGTTGGCCCTGTGTGCCTCGGTCGTATGCAGTCCTGATTGTGGCGCTCACCTGCACGGCGCCAAACACGCATACGACCATCATTGGCACCAAGGCAGAAGCGACTCTCATCGCTGAAGACGACACGTCTCCATTCGTCCCTCCATTCACGCCTGTCGCGACGCCACTGGAGGCGGGCTGCACGATGTTGGGGCGTGAGCGGAAGACGGCCTAACGGAGTGCGGGACCGTAGCCCAGCATCATGGAGACGGTTGCGAATGGTCCTCGCCGATACCCCAGGAGCAACAGTGTCCCTAATTTGCTGGGAAGTGGCGGTGCGGTTCCCTACGGCACTGCGTAGGATCCTACGGTCTTGGCGTGCATCCGTGCGTCGCTGCGGTCCGATCCCAGGTCGACGGACACGTGCACCTTCCGCCGACCACTGGCGACAACATCGATGTACTGTGGAGACCTCACGCCCCACGTGTTGAGCAATTCGGCGGTACGTCCACCCGGCCTCCCGCATGCCCACTATACGCCCTCGCTCAAAGTCCGTCAACTGCACATACGGTTCACGTCCACGCTGTCGCGGCATGCTACCAGTGGTAAAGACTGCGATGGAGCTCCGTATGCCACGGCAAACTGGCTGACACTGACGGCGGCGGTGCACAAATGCTGCGTAGCTAGCGCCATTCGACGGCCAACACCGCGGTTCCTGGTGTGTCCGCTGTGCTGTGCGTGTGATCATTGCTTGTACAGCCCTCTCGCAGTGTCCGGAGCAAGTATGGTGGGTCTGACACACCGGTGTCAATGTGTTCTATTTTCCATTTCCAGGAGTGTATGTAGAGGGCTGTCTGGTATACTTTGATGATGTATATGTTCGAGAATTAACATTGAATGGAGGTACTATCTACATTCGCAATGATATTCGCAAACTAGAGGATGGGCATTTTAGCGATGATACTGAAATTAGGAAACATTCTGTCGCATCATTGGTCAGTGTTGAAATTACTGTAAAATTACTAAAATTGTTTGAACTATCAACTGTGGTGCTTATTATTACAGTCCATCGATTGTGTTTTTTCCATCCCATCCGTCCACTGGTATGCTGTACCACATAATGATTGACTGACATCACTTGTTTGACATAGAGAAATAGTTTTGGTGGAGCGGCAACGCCTTCTGGGGATTGCTAGCTCCAAAACAGTGATCGTGTACATGACTGCAATATTAGCAATCAGTCAGAACGGAATGCAGAGCCACTAGCAATTCCATCACTGTGAGAGATGTGTTTAAATGTAGAGATCGTCAATCACCTTCGGATAGCAGTTTGGAAACTCTCCACAGCGCCACCAAACTCTTCCAGTTTCCTTATTTTGTAACTGTCTTTTATTTAAATTCATCCAGCGTGTGTGGTGTGTTATGGTAGCAGCAGTGACAACATGGTTTACACCGTGCCACGTCCAGTTTTCTGCGAGACGCAATGGATCAGAACGTGTTAACGTCAGTTTAGAACCTGACACAACCTCAAAGTCGTGGCAGAGAAAACAAAATGTATGACAGTGTACAAGCCGTCTTACAGTAGAAAAAAACCATGTTCTAAACAACGACACAAGGTGACAGGGTCTCTTGTGACTTATAGTATGGTCATCCTACGACAGTACAGGTGATGCACCTGTACACCGGTTTGTGCAATGGATCAGTGTCTTTGTATTTAATAGGATTGTCACATTTCCTCAATGCAGGCATGCAGACGGAATTTGTTTTCGATATACACTCCTGGAAATTGAAATAAGAACACCGTGAATTCATTGTCCCAGGAAGGGGAAACTTTATTGACACATTCCTGGGGTCAGATACATCACATGATCACACTGACAGAACCACTGGAACATAGACACAGGCAACAGAGCATGCACAATGTCGGCACTAGTACAGTGTATATCCACCTTTCGCAGCAATGCAGGCTGCTATTCTTCCATGGAGACGATCGTAGAGATGCTGGATGTAGTCCTGTGGAACGGCTTGCCATGCCATTTCCACCTGGCGCCTCAGTTGGACCAGCGTTCGTGCTGGACGTGCAGACCGCGTGAGACGACGCTTCATCCAGTCCCAAACATGCTCAATGGGGGACAGATCCGGAGATCTTGCTGGCCAGGGTAGTTGACTTACACCTTCTAGAGCACGTTGGGTGGCACGGGATACATGCGGACGTGCATTGTCCTGTTGGAACAGCAAGTTCCCTTGCCGGTCTAGGAATGGTAGAACGATGGGTTCGATGACGGTTTGGATGTACCGTGCACTATTCGGTGTCCCCTCGACGATCACCAGTGGTGTACGGCCATTGTAGGAGATCGCTCCCCACACCATGATGCCGGGTGTTGGCCCTGTGTGCCTCGGTCGTATGCAGTCCTGATTGTGGCGCTCACCTGCACGGCGCCAAACACGCATACGACCATCATTGGCACCAAGGCAGAAGCGACTCTCATCGCTGAAAACGACACGTCTCCATTCGTCCCTCCATTCACGCCTGTCGCGATACCACTGGAGGCGGGCTGCACGATGTTGGGGCGTGAGCGGAAGACGGCCTAACGGTGTGCGGGACCGTAGCCCAGCTTCATGGAGACGGTTGCGAATGGTCCTCGCCGATACCCCAGGAGCAACAGTGTCCCTAATTTGCTGGGAAGTGGCGGTGCGGTCCCCTACGGCACTGCGTAGGATGCTACGGTCATGGCGTGCATCCGTGCGTCGCTGCGGTCCGGTCCCAGGTCGACGGGCACGTGCGCCTTCCGCCGACCACTGGCGACAACATCGATGTACTGTGGAGACCTCACGCCCCACGTGTTGAGCAATTCGGCGGTACGTCCACCCGGCCTCCCGCATGCCCACTATACGCCCTCGCTCAAAGTCCGTCAACTGCACATACGGTTCACGTCCACGCTGTTGCGGCATGCTACCAGTGTTAAAGACTGCGATGGATCTCCGTATGCCACGGCAAACTGGCTGACACTGACGGCGGCGGTGCACAAATGCTGCGCAGCTAGCGCCATTCGACGGCCAACACCGCGGTTCCTGGTGTGTCCGCTGTGCCGTGCGTGTGATCATTGCTTGTACAGCCCTCTCGCAGTGTCCGGAGCAAGTATGGTGGGTCTGACACACCGGTGTCAATGTGTTCTTTTTTCCATTTCCAGGAGTGTATGATAGGAGAGAGATGCTGTAAAAATCTTATCAAGTTCTCTATCAGACGAAGTAAGTGGAGCTTTTATAGCTCGTAATTTTTCTCCGCTGGATTGTACAGATTATCTATGATAGCATGTTGGGGTGATAGATGCGAATGGACTCCTATGTATCCGGATCTGCTTCGGACTGCAGTATCCATATGTAGTTTGAGGAGGAGGAGGGTATTAGTGTTTAACGTCCCGTCGACAACGAGGTCATTAGAGACGGAGCGCAAGCTCGGGTGAGGGAAGGATGGAGAAGGAAATCGGCCGTGCCCTTGCAAAGGAACCATCCCGGCATTGCCTGAAGCGATTTAGGGAAATCACGGAAAACCTAAATCAGGATGGCCGGAGACGGGATTGAACCGTCGTCCTCCCGAATGCGAGTCCAGTGTGTTAACCACTGCGCCACCTCGCTCGGTTCGTATGTAGTTTGAGGACACACCACAATGCAGTAGCAAAATCCTCTTTCTTCACCCAGTTCCCGTACCGTCTTTTACAGTACCTCATGTTGCAGGAGCAGGCTTCGTTTGGCGTTTACTTTACAGATCGTAAACTGTTGGTGGAGCTACGAGAGCTTTCTCCCAATTCCACAAAATGGTCAAAACACGGTCCTGTCGCACTAACTCAGGTCACTCTGTTTCTACACAGATTGCAGAAGATAGTATATATAGCTCTCTCTGACTTCTGCTCTGTTTCAACTTAAATTGGAAAGATCACATGGACAAAGCTGCAGAAATGCCATCAGTTTCAAGAAACATAGTGACTATCCAAAATTATACTGTAGCAGGTATGTTCAAAAAAGCTGATTCGTTTCGAGATATGAGAGTGCCAGAAATACGATTCACTAGTGGCTGTAATCATTAAAAGATTTCTCCATCAGATACAGCGCAGGTATGTGGTTGACTGGAAAGACTTGATTTCAAGTCACATACAGCATTTCTACCAGAAAGTGTAGCACTAGAGATGTGAAAAGCTAGTGTACATTTCTTATGACCTCAATCAGCACACCATCTACTGTTTCTGATCCTTCTCAATCAACCATCGTCTATAAGCCGGTCGATATATCACGTTGCAGAAATGTCTAGAGGTGGCATGAGGGAGTTGCAAATACCGGTTTCATACGACGTTCCTTGGCCGAATCACTTTGTAAATTCGGTAACTTCATTACGAGGTTACATCGTCGGCGACGTGTAACCAAACTGTTGGTCTGATCAAATGCACTCCAGTGATAACCCTCTGTATTCAGTTTCACGGTACTTGTCTGGAAAAAAACACTTCATTCAGAGGAAATGCCATACTTCGGTTTATAAAGCCAGTATAGCTTTTAACATGGATACTTGTATGTACCCGTAGAACCAAGACCTCTTTTGACATTAATATACCGTAGTTGTCGCTATCGTGTTTTTTTAACATCTGGCGGTTTGTAAGACGATTACGTCTGTCTTTCGAAGACACTGTGGTACCACTCGCAAGAAGAACTTACATGTCCACCAATCGCTGATTTTCAGTCAGTATTATTTCGTATCGCCAGCAGTCAGTTATTGGCGAAGTATTACACACACATCAAAAAAAGTTTTGCATCACCTCGGTTCCCAGAGTTCCGGAACCCGTACAGATAAATGGAATAGAAATTAACATAAGCATCATTTCCACCCTTTTTATTGCTCTTGAAAACAACAGACTGCATGATGTACCACCATACAGCGAGATCTTCAGACGTTGTGGTCCATACTGCTGTACACACCGGTACCTGTAATACCCAGCAGCACGTCCTCTTGCATTAATGCATGCCTGATCCGTCTTGGCATACTATCCACAAGTTCATCAAGGCACTGTTGGTCCAGACTACCCCACACCTCAACGGCGATTCGGCGTAGATTCCTCAGAGTGGATGGTGGTTCACGTCGTCCATAAACAGACCTTTTCAATCTATCCCAGGCATGTTCGATAGGGTTCATGTCTGGAGAACATACTAGCCTCTCTAGTTGGGCGATATCGTTATCATGAAGGAAGTCATTCACAAGATTTGTACGATGGGGGCGCGAATTGTCGTCCATGAAGACGAATAATGCCTCGGAAATTTAGTGAGATCTCTGAACAATCAAAGGGACTGAATCTGTGATACAGTAGCCACAGTCAACATCTATCTTCAGGAGTTCTGGGAACTAAGGTGATATAAACTCTTTCTTGATGTGCGTACTTAGTAGTAGGGGGTGTGTGATAGGCTCATCATGAGCAACAGGCTTATAAAGTATGTATGTGTTTATGTGTTCCGAGATGTGCAAAGGAAATGACTATGTCCAGTCGTAAGGAAACTATGGATATGACGTGGAATACTGTGATAGCAAAAGGAAGAGTATGTCAAGTCATAAGAATGGTAGAGATATTTTTATTTTCAGAGCCACAGCAGTCAGCAGGGTGTTTTGTCGAATGTCGTTCAATGGAGACCTCAGTCGTAACATTTAAGTATAGCGATCAAATATGTATGTGGACGGTTTCCTAGGACGATTCTGTTTAGGGGTGCGTGGCGCACCAGCAGTGGTCTGTGATGGGAATGATTCGCGTTTCCTGCTAACGGCAGGAGCTGTCTGAATAGAAAGGCCAGTTGGGATGCAGGAATGTACCTTGTCGTCCTCTAGACGGCCGAGTAGCAAACTAATACTTAGTATGTGTTGGACATATTTCATGATCAAGTGGAAATCTGAGAAGATTCAATGCGGGCTTGTATTTTTGAGAAGATTTAATATGGATGCATGTTTGCACTAGACCATTATTCCCTCCCTTGTAAATTGTCCCACTGACTGATTCTGCACATTTCGCGCCTTTATTTAGTTGCGGGAACATCGACTGTGGTGTGTGCATCTAGCAGGTGAAAGACGGGTGGAAGAAACGTTTGCTGGTTCTCTAGACATGAGAAACACTGTAGTTAACTCTGTAAATTGTAAGAATGATTTGGAAGTTTTTACATCACCGACTTGGTATTTGCGAGTGAAAATATGAGTTTCCTCTATTTTTTTTTCGAGTTTTCACGTAAAGGTCTTCGTAGACAGGGTAAGTTTGTAGTTACTCAGTGGTGTACAGCACGCTCCACATCGCTGAAGTTTCGAGCTTCTACAGAAATAATTTCGAGTCTATATCTTCAGAATTATACTGTGTGAGCGATACTGCTATGCAATCGAAATTGCTGTGTGGCTGATATCGAGAAGTATTGCGTAAATGGTATAATATTCTGGCAAACCAAGTGAAAATACATATGTTCTTGTAATTCCAGGATCTGGGGATGGGTGTAGAAAGAAAACAAGCAAGTATGTTGGGGTCAGAAACAGTAACGCCCTTGTGGTGAAGGGACAAGAGCCTGAGTTTGTACAGCAATTTGGAGAGTGACTTCCGTACGCTGAGTGCGCTCTGGTCATGCGTCAGGAACAAATGACTTGTGACCATCGGCTGCAGTGGATGACAGTCCAACTTCGCAGGAAATACGGTGTATTTGCATATGCTGTCTGTCTTCACGGTATGTGTATGACAGTCGATAGCTATACGCATGATGCAAAAGGGGGCGATTTTGTATATCACAGCATACGAACTGTGTGGTTACTTCATCGATATGGTTGGTGGAGATCGGTTACACTCTGAAATATTCAAGTTTCTGTACTCAGTGGCAGAGCAGTTAACTGAGCAAGAGTCTTCCCGTATTTCACGATCTATAGGTCACTTTTTCAGGGTATAACTGTCAGTGCAATATGGCGATCTGTACAAAACAGTTTTGCTGCTGAAAGTCTCAACGGCAGAAAGAACAATGCGGACAGTGCATCCACACCGGCAGCATCAGTAATTTGGCGGCTAAATTCAGCAACAGCCTATCAGAATGCTTCATTCATTCACAAGGTGTCCTATGTGCTGGGACATAGGAGCCTCTACTTAGGGTGAGAACGTTTGCGTTTCAGAGATGTTTGCTGAAGGCAGGACTTGGGAAGGGTAACACACGACGGATGGGGTACCACGTTAGTACCATCAGGAGGAATGCATTCACAATTATTCTGGGCCGGACTGCAAGTGGAGAGGTATTGCATCAGCAATGGTGAACAAGTGTGTGTGGCCCAGAGGCGTCAAGAAATGGTTCAAATGGCTCTCATCACTATGGGACTTAACATCTGTGGTCATCAGTCTCCTAGAACTTAGAACTACATAAACCTAACTAACCTAAGGACATCACACACATCCATGCCCGAGGCAGGATTCGAACCTGCGAACGTAGCGGTCACACAGTTCCAGACCGAAGCGCCTAGAACCGCACGGCCACACCGGCCGGCTCCAGAGGCGTCTCGCATATGGGACCAACATGAGCACACCACCCGGTGTGTGCACTTTGGAATTCTGTAGGGGGAAGTTCGCTGCTATGTCGCAGTTGACGATAGTTTGGCAGCGTTTTTTATGTGCCATGAGTGTTTTTGCACTGAATTATTTTTGACTGGTTAAGCGTTGTGAGAGTGTCTGCATAGCATTACACATGCATTGTATTTGGACAATTTATGACTTGTTTTTGTGTCTGTAGCATTATTTTGTGAACAGGTGTGCAGGATGTGCAATGCATTGTTTCTACAGTTGACGATTAGCAAGCACGTTTGCAGAGCCTTTTCAATGCATTGTTTTGACAGTTTATGAGTAGTTTGTGTGTCTGCACATCAGTGTACTGCATTATTTCAGTGATTTAAGAGTAGTTTGCAGATATGTGGGCTATTTACTGTGACCCCAAGCATGTCACAGCGAGTGTTTTGTATCAGTGTAATAAATATATTATGTGAAAGCCATCCCTAAATAAATTGTTCTGAAATATATAAAGTACACTCCTTCGTCTCTCCTGCAACTGGACACAAACTGAGTCACTTTCCCCATAGCGGGCTCTGGTGGCAGTACTGTGTATTAGGTCAGTTGTATACCAGACCTCGTAGTGATAACACTGGATGGAGCTACTGCCTCAAATTGTGTAGGTAAACACTGCAAGCAAAGTCTTATCCAGCACAGGCTGAGTCCTTTCCTGCCAATTCCATGGGAGAGGTGGTGGTCAGATGACTTAGGTTAGTGGAGGTAGCCCAAGTGACCTTTCTTCCTCCAAAATTTGAAATTCCCACCATTTTCTTGAGCTGGGGGAAGGGACAGGAGGGGAAGGGGTTAGGTTAGTAGAGGTTGCCAGTTGACCTATATTCCCGTCAAAATTTGAACTTCCTGCCACGACGTCATTGTAACGTTGCCGTATCTGTAGCCTTGTCTTGAATAAATTTTTCACCAATGGAATGTGGGGCCTTACATAGGTTGTCCTACAGCTGATGTCTCTTCGCCGATGGAAACCGCATCTCACAGAGGGGTATCTGTCTGTGCCACATGGTTAGAATCGTATTAAAGTTTTTCGAGAAACTTGATAGTTAACTTTCGTTGCTGTTTTGGTTAACATATATGCCTTGTCTGTGCCCGAGCCATATCTGTGCATAGGATGCAGTTGGTCTAGTGAAAACTGGTAATATCAGCCGGCATAGAATTTAAATAATAAGTACTAAACAGAAATTTTATACAACTTTTCATGCTTTCCCGACGGATCTGCTGCAGATACGCTTCTCGGGTTTGTCGCCTTATCGTATCGTGTAACTCGCACAATATTTCATCGATGCAACTGCTCAACATCATGAAGTGGTGGTAGCTGCTGCTGTCACTAGCTGCGGGGAGCGACTTCTGATAATCGCATGGCGGGGTCGGAATTTATCATGCCGGGAGCAGCAGTACTCGTGCACGGGGAAGACGCTAGAAGTTGGAGGAAGGCGGTGCCCCCTGCTGGGAGCCACGGGAAGGCCATCCACGCATGCCGCAGCAATGGGCAACAACTGTGCTGGTGGCCAAAAGAATGAACATGTTGAGGCACCCACTGCAACAGCGTTGTTACCCTACTTTGGCAGCATGACTTCGAGAATAGAAAGAATCCTCAAAAACCACGACATCAAGTGTGTTTTTCAGCCCGTAGCCAAATTGAGAAATTTATCGTGGTCGGTCAAAGACGGCCTTGGTCTCAGGAAACGTGGCATGTATAAAATTCCTTGCCAATGTGGAAAATCTTATATTGGGAAGACGTGCCGAACCGTGGAAGAATGTTGTGTCGACCACCATCGTCATACAAGCCTGGGGCAACCTGATAAATCAGCGGTAGCGGAGCATTGCAAGGACACGGGACATCGTTTGCTTTACGAACAGACGGAAAGTTCATCTGCAGTGCCATCTTCCTGTTACTGTGTTGTTAAGGAGGCCATACATCTCTGCACGGCGGGCAATCTTATTATCAGGGCCACCTGGAATCCAGTACTGGCTGCCATTAAATCAAAAACAGGGAAAACAAGAATTTCCGATTCATCACGTGACGCAACGCGCCACTGAGATTTGTTTGAGCCTTTAACCGCAGCAGCGTCCGGCAGCACAGTCGTTGCCCATAGCGCACGCGCGGATGGCCTTACTGCGGCCCCCAGCAGGGGGCATCACGAACGCCGCTTTCCTTCAGCTACGAGCGACTTCCCGCGCGCCCGTACCGCCAGCTCCTGGCATGATAAATTCCGACGTCGCCGCGCGATTACCATCAGTCGCACCTTGCAGCAGTGACACCAGCAGTTACCACCACACCTCATGATGTCCAGCAATTGCATCGATGAAATATTGTGCGAGTTACACAATATGTCCCGGCGGCAAACCCGAGAAGCTATCTGTAGATACTTTATAGTTAAATTTATCTTAATTTTATCTGGGACGCCATCGGATACCAGTCCCGCATCCGCTGACCACCAGCCCGTAAGGGGAATCGTGGGGCCTGTGCTTAAAAAAACATGTCGTGCCGTATAGCGCAGGAAACCAGACTAGAACTTGTAGAATCCAAGACACACAGAATCGCTGCCTCACTGAATGCTAAAGCTTGGCCAACACGCTGTTAAGACGGTAGTTGTAATGATTCTTGTCATCAGTGTACATGAAGGTCATACGAAATTATCTCGTTTGGCTCCGCATTGTATCAGTGTGTAACGGAAAGCAGGTTAGTGTAGGTGTAATGCGTACTACACTTCCGTCATAGCTAGCTGACATCGGCTATAATTGTATGATAACCTAATAATGTGTTGTAGAAAGACAATAGGGCCGGTTGTATTACTGTGACAACTGCAACGGCCCCCAGTTAATTGCAGAAAAAATTATAAATTGAAGTAATAACTGGTGAAACTTAAAAAAACTAATTTTCATCAGATTCTTCTGTTATTCTGCATTCATTCTTGATTTGGTATATAAATTAGCGATCGTTATAAACCAGTCAGAGCCAGTGCACATCATTGTGCCTTTTGGTGATTAACAAAAAGAGAAGAGAATAGTACAAAAGGGAAACAAAAAGGCTACCACTTGCCTACCATTGATTGCCATTTGAATATATTCAGTTGATTAGTATAAGCAGGACGTACAGAATTTACTTGTGAAAGCTGATAGGTACTGTTATACAGCAGACAGTGAAACAAACTATGTCACTCTCGATGTAAGTACAGCTTTATGTCTGGTAACAGCGTCATTCTCAGCGCGATCTGGTCTTAGTCAGTCGAGATGTGCATTTGGCTCGTTCCAGTAATTATTTGATTTATCGCAAAGATGTTTATACAGACGTTACACTACAGCGTGACTCAGGAGGAAAGGTACATGCTTTGATGTGTGATGGTATTAATAATTCTGAATAAGAGACTTCAAATGAACATATGCCGTTTTCTTAACCGTATCTGACATACAGCTGTTTCAAATCACGGTCGTCATTTGTATCTTCTTCACGAGCACTCGCGTGCGAATGCAACCAAAGCGACATTAGGCTACGCAGTGTTGTCCTTTGTGACCATATGAAGGGGCACTTCTCTCACACGGCGCATTTTATATGCGTGTACTCAAGTAAAGAACCATGTGAATGAGGTCAGATCTGCAACAGAGCACACGCTTACGAGAGCTAAAAAATGCACTGCAGTTGACGGTGAACTGAAAATCTTTTGTAAGTAAATTAGATCACAATGTTTTATTTACTATCATCTCAATTTGTATTGTTCATCATTGTTTCCATTATTTTCCTCGTTGTTGTTGTGGTCTTCAGTCCTGAGACTGGTTTGATGCAGCTCTCCATGCTACTCTATCCTGTGCAAGCTTCTTCATCTCCCAGTACCTACTGAAGCCTACATCCTTCTGAATCGGCTTAGTGTATTCATCCCTTGGTCATCCTCTACGATTTTTACACTCCACGCTGCCCTCCAATACTAAATTTGTGATCCCTCGATGTCTCAGAACATGTCCTACCAAACGATCCCTTCTTCTAGTCAAATTGTGCCACAAACTCCTCTTCTCCCCAATTCTATTCAATACCTCCCCATTAGTTCTGTGATCTACCCATCTAATCTTCAGCATTCTTCTGTAGCACCACATATCGAAAGCATCTATTCTCTTCTTGTCTAAACTATTTATCGTCCATGTTTCACTTCCATACATGGCTACACTCCATACAAATACTTTCAGAAATGACTTCCTGACACTTAAATCTATACTCGATGTTAACAAATTTCTCTTCTTCAGAAACGCTTTCCTTGCCATTGCCAGTCTACGTTTTATATCCTCTCTACTCCGACCATCATCAGTTATTTTGCTCCGCAAATAGCAAAACTCCTTTATAACTTTAAGTGTCTCATTTCCTAATCTAATTCCCTCAGTATCACCCGACTTAATTCGATTACATTCCATTATCCTCGTTTTGCTTTTGTTGATGTTCATCTTATATCCTCCTTTCAAGACACTGTCCATTCCGCTCAACTGCTCTTCCAAGTCCTTTGCTGTCTCTGACAGAATTACAATGTCATCGGCGAACCTCAAAGTTTTTATTTCTTCTTCTTAATACCTACTCCGAATTTTTCTTTTGTTTCCTTTATTGCTTGCTCAATATACAGATTGAATAACATCGGGGATAGGCTACAACCCTGTCTCACTCCCTTCTCAACCACTGCTTCCCTTTCATACCCCTCGACTCTTTCGAACCTCACATTTTTTTGTTCCGAGTCAGTATCACCCCTCAAAATATGTAGCTCTCCTTCTGATTCACCCAGTATAAGAGGCGATCAAAAAGTTTCCTTTCAAAGGCCTTGCAGCCCAGAATCGTTATGCGAATCGTGAAAAATCGTCGTGACCATTGAGGCAATCATGCTGTAGGCGCACCAGGTTCAAGTTATCCGTTTGATAAAACACTGTGTCCTCCTGCGTGAAGAAATACGTAACTGGCTGCTGCACATTCTCATCCGACTGGAATCAGCGACCTTCTAGGACTTTTTTAAGGGATCGAGGACGTGATAATCGCGTGGGAAGATATCAGAACTATAGGGCGGGTAAGCGAGTGTCTCGAGTTTGCGTAGGCGTAACGTCTGCGTTCCGAAATTTGAGATATGGTATCGTGCGTTATTATGAAGCAGCAACACGTCGTTGTTGTTTCTGACAGAGATGCTGCCTCATAGAAGTTCTTCATTCTCAGGCTGATGTCTATCGATGTTTGTCTTTCAACATCCAAGAAGAGAATGATAGCACGTAGCTCCTGTTTGTATACGTTTGGTAATAACGTCGCCATAGTTCACGTTTATGCGTTTACCGCAGGCACGTCGGAAAGACACGAATTCCACACTAATCCGTTGCCTACACGTCGGCGCTTATATACCCGCATCAGAATGGCGCTACGTTCCATATACGCTGCAGCAACGCACTCATACGGCAACGTTTTGGTCACCCCTTATATATCATCCCCGTTATTTATCTGCATCCAGAGAGACGAAGATTTCAATCTCGTTTTTACTTTCTGTAACTGCTTTTATTTGCTGCGTCGCTGTCAGAGAGCGGCAGGTGACGGATTGTGTCCCACGGAGTCACGTGACGGATTGCCTCCCATGTTCGTCCCCTGGGGCAGCGACACTCATCAATCCGGAAGGCACGACTGTCGGCCGAGTCAATCAGTGGTTTAAAATAGCTTCATTCCAACCTTCCATTGCCTTGTACATCGTGATACGAAATGTAATGCTGCACAGAGTAATATGTTGTGGAGTGTCTCCCTCTGTTTTCATCTGGGAGGTGTGCAAATCAAAGGTTTCCTATAGCTAAGCGGGATCTTCTTTCACAGTGTATACTACAGTCAAGTGTGACTCACTTACATCGTAACACCAGTATCACTTCGCAAACGATCAAAGTGTCGAAAGGGCATTTTGGCATACGTGATAAATAAAGGTAACAAACAAAGGTAAATTACTACACGAAAATCTCTATTTACCAAGGTATAGCAATTAAAGCCCCCCCCCCCCCCCCCCATGAACCATGGACCTTGCCGTTGGTGGGGAGGCTTGCGTGCCTCAGCGATACAGATAGCCGTACCGTAGGTACAACCACAACGGAGGGGTATCTGTTGAGAGGCCAGACAAACTTGTGGTTCCTGAAGAGGGGCAGCAGCCTTTTCAGTAGTTGCAAGGGCAACAGTCTGGATGATTGACTGATCTGGTCTTGTAACAATAACCAAAACGGCCTTGCTGTGCTGGTACTGCGAACGGCTGAAAGCAAGGGGAAACTACGGCCGTAATTTTTACCGAGGGCATGCAGCTTTACTGTATGATTAAATGATGATGGCGTCCTCTTGGATAAAATATTCCGGAGGTAAAATATTCCCCCATTCGGATCTCCGGGCGGGGACTACTCAAGAGGATGTCGTTATCAGGAGAAAGAAAACTGGCGTTCTACGGATCGGAGCGTGGAATGTCAGATCCCTTAACCGGGCAGGTAGGTTAGAAAATTTAAAAAGGGAAATGGATAGGTTAAAGTAAGATATAGTGGGAATTAGTGAAGTTCGGTGGCAGGAGGAACAAGACTTTTGGTCAGGCGAATACAGGGTTATAAATACAAAGTCAAATAGGGGTAATGCAGGAGTAGGTTTAATAATGAATAGGAAAATAGGAATACGGGTAAGCTACTACAAACAGCATAGTGAACGCATTGTTGTGGCCAAGATAGATACGAAGCCCACACCTACTACTGTAGTACAAGTTTATATGCCAACTAGCTCTGCAGATGATGAAGAAATTGAAGCAATGTATGATGAAATAAAAGAAATTATTCAGATAGTGAAGGGAGACGAAAATTTAATAGTCATGGGTGACTGGAATTCGAGTGTAGGAAAAGGGAGAGAAGGAAACGTAGTAGGTGAATATGGATTGGGGCTAAGAAATGAAAGAGGAAGCCGCCTGGTACAATTTTGCACAGAGCACAACTTAATCATAGCTAACACTTGGTTCAAGAATCATGATAGAAGGTTGTATACATGTAAGAAGCCTGGAGATACTGACAGGTTTCAGATAGATTATATAATGGTAAGAGATTTAGGAACCAGGTTTTAAATTGTAAGACATTTCCAGGGGCAGATATGGGCTCTGACCACAATCTATTGGTTATGACCTGTAGATTGAAACTGAAGAAACTGCAAAAAGGTGGGAATTTAAGGAGATGGGACCTGGATAAACTGAAAGAACCAGAGGTTGTACAGAGTTTCAGGGAGAGCATAAGGGAACAACTGACAGAAATGGGGGAAAGAAATAAAGTAGAAGAAGAATGGGTAGCTTTGAGGGATGAAGTAGTGAAGGCAGCAGAGGATCAAGTAGGTAAAAAGACGAGGGCTAGTAGAAATCCTTGGGTAACAGAAGAAATATTGAATTTAATTGATGAACGGAGAGAATATAAAAATGCAGTAAATGAAGCAGGCAAAAAGGAATACAAACGTCTCAAAAATGAGATCGACAGGAAGTGCAAAATGGCTAAGCAGGGATGGCTAAAGGACAAATGTAAAGATGTAGAGGCTTATCTCACTAGGGGTAAGATAGATACTGCCTACAGGAAAATTAAAGTGACCTTTGGAGATAAGAGAACCACTTGTATGAATATCAAGAGCTCAGATGGAAACCCAGTTTCTGAGCAAAGAAGGGAAAGCAGAAAGGTGGAAGGAGTATATAGAGGGTCTATACAAGGGCGATGCACTTGAGGTCAATATTATGGAAATGGAAGAGGATGTAGATGAAGATGAAATGGGAGATACGATACTGCGTGAAGAGTTTGACAGAGCACTTAAAGACCTGAGTCGAAACAAGGCCCCCGGAGTAGACAACATTCCATTGGAACTACTGACGGCCTTGGGAGAGCCAGTCCTGACAAAACTCTACCATCTGGTGAGCAAGGTGTACGAAACAGGCGAAATACCCTCAGACTTCAAGAAGAATATAATCATTCCAATCCCAAAGAAAACAGGTGTTGACAGATGTGAAAAATACCGAACAATCAGTTTAAAAAGCCACAGCTGCAAAGTACTGACACGAATTATTTACAGACGAATGGAAAAACTAGTAGAAGCCGACCTCGGGGAAGATCAGTTTGGATTCCGTAGAAATACTGGAACACGTGAGGCAATACTGACCTTACGACTTATCTTAGAAGAAAGATTAAGGAAAGGCAAACCTACGTTTCTAGCATTTGTAGACTTAGAGAAAGCTTTTGACAATGTTGACTGAAATACTCTCTTTCAAATTCTAAAGGTGGCAGGGGTAAAATACAGGGAGCGAAAGGCTATTTACAATTTGTACAGAAACCAGATGGCAGTTATAAGAGTCGAGGGGCAGGAAAAGGACGCAGTGGTTGGGAAGGGAGTGAGACAGGGTTGTAGCCTATCCCCGATGTTATTCAATCTGTATATTGAGCAAGCAGTGAAGGAAACAAAAGAAAAATTCGGAGTAGGAATTAAAATCCATGCAAAAGAAATAAAAACTTTGAGGTTCGCCGATGACATTGTAATTCTGTCAGAGACAGCAAAGGACTTGGAAGAGCAGTTGAACGGAATGGATGGTGTCTTGAAGGGAGGATATAAGATGAACATCAACAAAAGCAAAACGAGGATAATGGAATGTAGTCGAATTAAGTTGGGTGATGTTGAGGGTATTAGATTAGAAAATGCGACACTTAAAGTAGTAAAGGAGTTTTGCTATTTGGGGAGCAAAATAACTAATGATGGTCGAAGTAGAGAGGATATAAAACGTAGACTGGCAATGGCAAGGAAAGCTTTTCTGAGGAAGAGAAATTTGTTAACATCGAGTATAGATTTAAGTGTCAGGAAGTCATTTCTGAAAGTATTTGTATGGAGTGTAGCCATGTATGGAAGTGAAACATGGACGGTAAATAGTTTGGACAAGAAGAGAATAGAAGCTTTTGAAATGTGGTGCTACAGAAGAATGCTGAAGATTAGATGGGTAGATCACGTAACTAATGAGGAGGTATTGAATAGGATTGGGGAGAAGAGAAGTTTGTGGCACAACTTGACCAGAAGAAGGGATCGGTTGGTAGGACATGTTCTGAGGCATCAAGGGATCACCAATTTAGTATTGGAGGGCAGCGTGGAGGATATAAATCGTAGGGGGAGACCAAGAGATGAATACACTAAGCAGATTCAGAAGGATGTAGGTTGCAGTAGGTACTGGGAGATGAAGAAGCTTGCACAGGATAGAGTAGCATGGAGAACTGCATCAAACCAGTCTCAGGACTGAAGACCACAACAACAACAACAGCAATTAAAGTTCTTTTTTTTCTCTCTCCCCTCCCTTTTGTTTTAATTTGTGGTAAGTACTTTCTTGGTGGACATGCCGCATTGACCTGTGACACCTAGTACAAAGTCCGCCCCAGTAGCTGAGTGGTCAGCGTGACGGATTGCCGTCCTCCGGGCCCGGGTTCGATTCCCGGCTGGGTCGGAGATTTTCTCCGCTCAGGGACTGGGTGTTGTGTTGTGTTCATCATCATTTCATCCCCATCCGGCGTGCAGGTCGCCCAATGTGGCGCCGAATGTAATAAGACCTGCGCCAAGGCGGCCGGACCTGCCCCGCGAGGGGCCTCCCGGCCACTGACGCCAAACGCTCATCATCATCGTCACCTAGTACAAAGGGTGACACACTGTCACATCCTGTGATAACGTTATAGCTAGCAAAACTTTGCTACCGTCACGGCTGTTTGATGCAATTCTTTGCCCTAACCGATCTCACAGCTGCCATTCTATTTCGATGTAATATTTTATCCGGTTCACAAATTTGTTACATTTTTAAATTTTAATTTCTATTCTTGTGACAATTTCTATTTGACGAGAGCATTTTTGCTCAGATGTTTTTCACCCATGGTGTGATTACACGTAATCCTATGTAATTTTTATTCTAATCAAGACCTCCTTAGTGCTGTCGATACCATGGTCAGTTTGAAAATAGTTCTGTGCAACCGAGTTGGCTATACTTACATCCTGTAATTCAATTAGTGCACGGTTGTTTGACCTCATCCAATAAAAATGTTAAAAATTACAAGAAGCTCTTTTAGTGTGGAGCATGTGATACTTGCGAACGAACAAAGTTTCTTTAATGTCTTAACAACTTTATGTGCCTTAAGAATTGAAATTTATGTTAGTTTTCAATAGTTTCTATTTCAAGACGTATTTAGCTTACATCTGGTTTTTGATAATACTTGTCCTTAGCTTGATTTCGCTTACTGGTTATAATTGTCGTGCCTAAGAGTATTACTGTAATACTTGCAGGTTACAGCGAATTCTGGATGATTACATTTTTATTATATATTTCTGTATTTGATTATTTACAAACAATATGGATTTTAAATTATGTACTGGGCTTGTACCACTTGCTATATATTTTATGATGTAGTTTGTACACGAATAAAAAAATTACTAGTATTTCATTAAATATAGCACTGACGAAATTTTCACGATAACAACGCTTTTAAACTTCAAGTGTATATTTGTTCCTATGTACACGACGATGGTGTACCTCGCAAAAAGTTTTCACATTTGTAAAAAATAATTAATTTTTCAGAGTATTTTTCTAGCTGCAGAAAAAGACTGAATCGCATAAAAAGTGATACCACAATTTAAAATGAAATTTAAAAAAATATTACACTGCTATTACGGGACTATTCAGAGGGAAAATTCCGAAAAGTGTGCCGAGGTACGACACTCTCCTCTATAATTCTTTTCTTTTCTTAATTCTGTTTGTAAGTAGGATGGTGTTACCTGGGAGAAGTGACAAGAGTTAGTACTTAAGATCGAGGCGATAACGAGGACGTCATAAACGGAGAATAATATGATGAGGAGGAAAGATCTCTGCTTTGTGCTTTACAGTGGACTCATCCAGGTATTTGCACTGATTAGTTTTTATACGGCTGAGAAGATCATCCAGTCATTTGCAACAAGCGTCTTTCTTTTTTTTTGAACGCGGCTAATTAAAATATCAGGAACGAATGTAAAAGGCAGTGGCACTACTCCAGCACTTATTGGTTTCGGTCTAGGAATGTTCAGTTTGTAGTCATTACTGAAGAGTGTACTGTTTTTACAGATTTGTGAAATCTACGTAAACGAAATTATAAGTTGTATCACAGACTGCTAATAACGCTCGAGCAAAAAATGTTTGTAATAAAAGTCAGATACTATGCCGGGGCTTAATCAAATGTATGCGTCTTCCATTTATTACCCCTATACAGTTCGAAAAATTTGCATTTGTCTTGAAACCTTCTGCAGTACTCAAGCAGTAAGCATCAGGAATATAGACTCTTTCAGAACATTCCAAATACTTCGAAAAGTGTCCTTTACTACACCTGAGATTGTAGAAACTCACCTCTATATGTGTAACGTAGATCTGTGAATGCACTTCCTGACGCAAACACAAAACGCAAAACAAATCTTTTTATTTCAGCAACACAGTTTCAGAAGCGGTGCCAAAATGTTTGAGAATCGTACACTCGAGAGTTTCCAAAGTAGAAAAAAAGTGAAGAGTGGTTAAGTGGAAGATACCAGAAAGCAGTATATTTTCTTGAAGAACCTTTCATTTTTAGCACCCGTGTGTGAAACTAAATCCCCTGATGAGAGAGACATAGACAATAAGACAAATGAAGGGCCCAGCATTTATCAAGAACCATCCCCTACCGTCTTAGACTCGAGCGTTTCCAAAAAGATACTTTTTGAAGAGCAGAAATTCTTTAGAATACTTGCAGATAGTGCTAAAAAGAAAACGAAATTAATGGAGCATGATAATCACGGATTATTTCTCTTGTCTTTGTTGCCTCATTTCAAGGCGATACCTGAAGAAAAGCGATTTAGTACAGAATCCGAAATTATGAATGCGGTTCAAAAATACGTTACAGTCGATACTGCTCATGGAACCGTGGCTATATCACAGGGAAATGTAAGTGGAACGCAATTTTTGGCTCATCTGCTTCCGCGGCCACTTATGAGGAATAGCTGATTCACTCAATAGAAAGGGCGTCGATGGACTCACCGTATTAGTTTTTTGATAGATCAGTGTATGAAAATTTGTTTTAGAACGTCTACATAAAACTTTCATTTTCTTATGTTACACAAATTATTATATAAAATTCTTTTACATAAACTATTTGTAGTTACCTTAATGTTATAGTCATCAGAATTAATGTGTCTCATCCGTTTTGGCGTGAAATATGTTTTTTCAGCAACCGCAGTAGGTCCTCAGGGGTCGGTGCTGACATCCCGAAGTACTTGAACTTGGCACTGTCTTCACGTAACACGCTATAACACAGATCAGACATGAAACCAGGAAGAAGGTGTACTGTTCTGCGAAAAAGGAAGCAAAATCGAAAGTGAACGGTCAAGGATCAAGATATTCAACATAGAGCGCCCTTGAATATCCACAGCATCCTTGTTCTGTGGTCACGGTGTTGGACTGCGAAGGGGAGATCCATGTTCAGACCTCCCACAAAACTACGAGCTGTCCATCCGGTCATTGACGAGTCTGTTCGCTGTATTCAAATTTGTCCCTGTGTCGTGGTGTAACGCCCGTTTACAACAGCGAGGTGTAACGAAGGGACCTCCAGACGTACGTACCTCCTATTTGTTCTTCACAGTGTTATGGTTCTTGCTTTCCGTTTTGGTTCAAAATGGTTCAAATGGCCCTGAGCACTATGAGACTCAACTGCTGTGGTCGTTAGTCCACTAGAACTTAGAACTACTTAAACCTAACTACCCTAAGTGCGTCAAACACATCCATGCCCGAAGCAGGATTCGAACCTGCGACCGTAGCGGTCGCGCGGCTCCAGACTGTAGCGCCTAGAACCGCTCGGCCACTCCGGCCGGCCCGTTTTGGATGTTTCGACTCTTAAAGTCCTTCCTTTGTAATATAGTTCACAGACTATGCGGCGTCTCGCCCGCTCTCACTGTGGTAATACATTCTTATCACATGACTTATATTCTATAACCAATATATACACTCCTGGAAATGGAAAAAAGAACACACTGACACCGGTGTGTCAGACCCACCATACTAGCTCCGGACACTGCGAGAGGGCTGTACAAGCAATGATCACACGCACGGCACAGCGGATACACCAGGAACCGCGGTGTTGGCCGTCGAATGGCGCTAGCTGCGCAGCATTTGTGCACCGCCGCCGTCAGTGTCAGCCAGTTTGCCGTGGCATACGGAGCTCCATCGCAGTCTTTAACACTGGTAGCATGCCGCGACAGCGTGGACGTGAACCGTATGTGCAGTTGACGGACTTTGAGCGAGGGCGTATAGTGGGCATGCGGGAGGCCGGGTGGACGTACCGCCGAATTGCTCAAAACGTGGGGCGTGAGGTCTCCACAGTACATCGATGTTGTCGCCAGTGGTCGGCGGAAGGTGCACGTGCCCGTCGACCTGGGACCGGACCGCAGCGACGCACGGATGCACGCCAAGACCGTAGGATCCTACGCAGTGCCGTAGGGGACCGCACCGCCACTTCCCAGCAAATTAGGGACACTGTTGCTCCTGGGGTATCGGCGAGGACCATTCGCAACCGTCTCCATGAAGCTGGGCTACGGTCCCGCACACCGTTAGGCCGTCTTCCGCTCACGCCCCAACATCGTGCAGCCCGCCTCCAGTGGTGTCGCGACAGGCGTGAATGGAGGGACGAATGGAGACGTGTCGTCTTCAGCGATGAGAGTCGCTTCTGCCTTGGTGCCAATGATGGTCGTATGCGTGTTTGGCGCCGTGCAGGTGAGCGCCACGGTACATCCAAACCGTCATCGAACCCATCGTTCTACCATTCCTAGACCGGCAAGGGAACTTGCTGTTCCAACAGGACAATGCACGTCCGCATGTATCCCGTGCCACCCAACGTGCTCTAGAAGGTGTAAGTCAACTACCCTGGCCAGCAAGATCTCCGGATCTGTCCCCCATTGAGCATGTTTGGGACTGGATGAAGCGTCGTCTCACGCGGTCTGCACGTCCAGCACGAACGCTGGTCCAACTGAGGCGCCAGGTGGAAATGGCATGGCAAGCCGTTCCACAGGACTACATCCAGCATCTCTACGATCGTCTCCATGGGAGAATAGCAGCCTGCATTGCTGCGAAAGGTGGCTATACACTGTACTAGTGCCGACATTGTGCATGCTCTGTTGCCTGTGTCTATGTGCCTGTGGTTCTGTCAGTGTGATCATGTGATGTATCTGACCCCAGGAATGTGTCAATAAAGTTTCCCCTTCCTGGGACAATGAATTCACGGTGTTCTTATTTCAATTTCCAGGAGTGTATTATAGAGATAAGTATTTTAGATTATGCTTTTATGAAAATATTAAAGCATGTCGGCTATTATTTTCATTTCCCGGTGCAAATTTTGCCGTACTGGGCCACAAATATCGAGTATTTTCACGCAGTTGCCATTACAGAGGAAAGTATAACTAAATATGCTTCATACAGTTAAAAACTACAAACCAGTGTGCTACTAATAAATATACATACATAAGAACCCTAAGGTTCAGCCAGAAAGAGATCATGTTCAAATATTGTTTTTGCTTTGAAGTGCAGTAACGTATCTGCATGATAAAGTAACTTTAATCAAAGGAAATAATTATGATCACTTATTTAGTACGCCGAAGTGTTGAGTGTAATAAGCCTGTGTTTACAGTTAAAATGCTTATAAGAAGATCTATGATAAAAAAAAGTAATTAGTCCGCAGCTCGTGGTCGTGCGGTAGTGTTCTCGCTTCCCACGCCCGGGTTCCCGGGTTGGATTCCCGGCGGGGTAAGGAATTTTCTCTGCCTCGTGATGACTGGGTGTTGTGTGATGTCCTTAGGTTAGTTAGGTTTAAGTAGTTCTAGAGGACTGATGACCATAGTTGTTAAGTCTACATCTACATCTACATTTATACTCCGCAAGCCACCCAACGGTGTGTGGCGGAGGGCACTTTACGTGCCACTGTCATTACCTCCCTTTCCTGTTCCAGTCGCGTATGGTTCGCGGGAAGAACGACTGTCTGAAAGCCTCTGTGCGCGCTCTAATCTCTCTAATTTTACATTCGTGATCTCCTCGGGAGGTATAAGTAGGGGGAAGCAATATATTCGATACCTCATCCAGAAACGCACCCTCTCGAAACCTGGCGAGCAAGCTACACCGCGATGCAGAGCGCCTCTCTTGCAGAGTCTGCCACTTGAGTTTGTTAAACATCTCCGTAACGCTATCACGGTTACCAAATAACCCTGTGACAAAACGCGCCGCTCTTCTTTGGGTCTTCTCTATCTCCTCCGTCAACCCGATCTGGTGCGGATCCCACACTGATGAGCAATACTCAAGTATAGGTCGAACGAGTGTTTTGTAAGCCACCTCCTTTGTTGATGGACTACATTTTCTAAGGACTCTTCCAATGAATCTCAACCTGGTACCCGCCTTACAAACAATTAATTTTATATGATCATTCCACTTCAAATCGTTCCGCACTTATACTCCCAGATATTTTACAGAAGTAACTGCTACCAGTGTTTGTTCCACTGTCATATAATCATAAAATAAAGGATCCTTCTTTCTATGTATTCTCAATACATTACATTTGTCTATGTTAAGGGTCAGTTGCCACTCCCTGCACCAAGTGCCTATCCGCTGCAGATCTTCCTGCATTTCGCTACAATTTTCTAATGCTGCAACTTCTCTGTATACTACAGCATCATCCGCGAAAAGCCGCATGGAACTTCCGACACTATCTACTAGGTCATTTATATATATTGTGAAAAGCAATGGTCCCATAACACTCCCCTGTGGCACGCCAGAGGTTACTTTAACGTCTGTAGACGTCTCTCCGTTGATAACAACATGCTGTGTTCTGTTTGCTAAAAACTCTTCAACCCAGCCACACAGCTGGTCTGATATTCCGTAGGCTCTTACTCTGTTTATCAGGCGACAGTGCGGAACTGTATCGAACGCCTTCCGGAAGTCAAGAAAAATAGCATCTACCTGGACGCCTGTATCTAATATTTTCTGGGTCTCATGAACAAATAGAGCGAGTTGGGTCTCACACGATCGCTGTTTCCGGAATCCATGTTGATTCCTACATAGTAGATTCTGAGTTTCCAAAAACGACATGATACTCGAGCAAAAGACATGTTCTAAAATTCTACAACAGATCGACGTCAGAGATATAGGTCTATAGTTTTGCGCATCTGCTCGACGACCCTTCTTGAAGACTGGGACTACCTGTGCTCTTTTCCAATCATTTGGAACCTTCCGTTCCTCTAGAGACTTGCGGTACACGGCTGTTAGAAGGGGGGCAAGTTCTTTCGCGTACTCTGTGTAGAATCGAATTGGTATCCCGTCAGGTCCAGTGGACTTTCCTCTGTTGAGTGATTCCAGTTGCTTTTCTATTCCTTGGACACTTATTTCGATGTCAGCCATAGTGCTCAGAGCCCTTTGAACCATTTGAACCGAAAATAATTAACCATTATCTGTTTAAAGGACAATTTCGTTGAACAAGCTACAGGTCATTCATTCACGTTTACACGCACACACAGACAATAAATATATTCTTCGAGATTTCTTATGTTGATCTGCTGTAGATCCCTCTGGACTTCTTTCAGCCATTCTGTGCCAAATTTACTCCTTGTTATAATATTGAGTAATTTCTTTGCTGTTCTGGAGTCTTCCATCCTGTAGATGTGTGTATAAAATTTGGCTCGGAGCTTTCTGATTTCATCTTAACAGCATCATCACGACAGCATCGCAACAAGGTCGAACAGCAGCATCCGACAGTCCCCATACCTCCCCACTTACGCTGGTTCCTTGTGGTACATGGCGGTGAATTCCTTGTGGTACATGGCGGTGAACGGCAAATTAGCCACTCGCCAGCGCCACAATTCCATCCGTCTTATAGACGAGCCTTTCTTGCCCGCACTGCGCAGCAGTCGTCGATTCGGACGCTCACCACTTGACGTGAGCTACGACGGACGGCTGCTGGGATAATATACAACGTATGCTGGCGCCCCTGTTGCAGCGACAGCCGGAGACTATCATTTTGGACGAAATAGTACAGCGAGGTACTATTTACTTTCCCATTGCTAGAACGAACGCCGTCAACGGGCTGAAGGGCATGGTGCTGGATTACGTTCAGCAGGCCGCGCCTGAAAGCGCTCTCGACTTGTGGTTTCACTTGACGGCGATACACGAGGCGTTCCGCTGCCCTGCAATGCACCGAACACGGCTAACGAGATATTTAGGTGCATTAGTCGAGGATCCACCTGACCATTGGGGCGTTCTGAGTACGAGAAGGCACACTTGAGACGACTCACGGAACATGGTCGACCCTCTGAGCAAAGGGTTTAGAGGGAGCTCCCAACCTATTAATTTGCGCGAAAACAACTCGGAAGATTCTCATGGCACTAGTCTGATCTCCTGCATAGATAAATAAAGAAATAAATTTCTCCAAATGAAGCTCTCTTTATCCTGTAAGACCTCCTTCCTTCTTTGGCTCCGGGAAGGCTGGAAAGGGACATTCTGACTAGGCCTCGGAAGGCGACCCCTGGGCCCTTTGGTCCCGACTCTTCTCTGGGCCTTCTTAAAAAAAGGAGGGGGAGTTGTGTCTTTGATTCATAACCAAGACGTGCCCTGTCTCGGGTTCGAAACCCGCCACCGCTTAAATTTTGATTAATAATCAGTATTGGCGGCGTAAGATCTCTGGCATAAGAAGTCTCCCTCATTCTGCCAACGCCCTTGTCAAAGAGGGCGGAGGAGAGCACACAGGTTCAGGGCACCCTCTTGTCCTTGCTGTGGGAAATCAGCAATGATCAACGGCGTGAGGACGCAGAAGACATCGAAACCAATGCATTAGAGACACACAACGTGTACACACACGACATGAGAACTGTAATTGAAAAAGTGTCATGATGATCTCCCTACTGGCAGAAGATTTCGGAATAGTTTCCCATTCGGATCTCCGGGAAGGTGACTGCCAAGTGGGAGGTGACCATGAGAAAAAGAATGAATAACCAACGAAAGGATAACGTTCTACGAGTCAAGGCGTGGAATGTTAGGGGCCTGAACGTGGCAGGGAATCTAGAAAATCTGGAAACGGAAATGAAAAGGTTTCATCTGCATACAGCAGGAGTAAGCGCAGTGAAATGGAAAGAACATAAGATTTCTGGTCAGATGAGTATAGGGTAATAAAAACAGCAGAAGAAAATTGTATAACGGGGGTAGGATTCGTAATGAAGAGGAAGCTCGGTCAAAAAGTGTGTTACTGTGAACAGTTCCGTGATAGGGTTGTTATTATCAGAATCGACGGCAAACCAACACCGACAACAGTCGGTCACGTACACATGCCGACACCGCAACTTGAAGATGAAGCGATAGGGAAAGTATATGGGCATATTGAAAGGGTAATACAGTACGTAAAAGATATGAAAATCTAATAATAATGGGTGGACTGGAGTGCAGTTGCAAGGAAAGGAGGAAAAGAATCGGTCTCAGGAAAATATGGGCTTGGCACGAGGAATGAGAGAGAAGAAAGATTAATTGAGTTCTATAATAAGTTTCAGCTACTAATAGTGAATGTCCCATTCAAGAAACACAGGAGGGGGAGCTATACTAGGATAAGACGATACGGGAAGATTTCAGTTAGATTACATCAGGCTCAGACAGAGATTCCGAAATCTGATACTGCATTCTAGGGCATACCCAGGAGCAGGTATACACCCAGATCAAAATTTACGAGTGATGAAGGTTTAAGACATTAATCAGGAAGAATCAATACGCAAATAAGTTGGATACGGAAGTACTAAGGAATGACCTGATACGCTTGAAATTCTCTGTTGTTGTTGTGGTCTTCAGTCCTGAGACTGGTTTGATGCAGCTCTCCATGGTACTCTATCCTGTGCAAGTTTCTTCATCTCCCAGTACCTACTGCAACCTACATCCTTCTGAATCTGTTTAGTGTATTCATCTCTTGGTCTCCCTCTACGATTTTTACCCTCCGCGCTGCCCTCCAATACTAAATAGGTGATCCCTTGATGCCTCCGAACATGTCCTACCAACCGATCCCTTCTTCTATTCAAGTCGTACCACAAACTTCTCTTCTCCCCAGTCCTATTCAGTACCTCATCATTAGTTATATGATCTACCCATCTAATCTTCAGCATTCTTCTGTAGCACCACATTTCGAAGCTTCTATTCTCTTCTCGTCCAAACTAGTTATCGTCCATGTTTCACTTCCATACATGTCTACACTTCATACAAATACTTTCAGAAAGGACTTCCTGACACTTAAATCTATACTCGATGTTAACAAAATTCTCTTCTTCAGAAACGCTTTCCTTGCCATTGCCAGTCTACATTTTATATCCTCTCTACTTCGACCATCATCAGTTATTTTGCTCCCCAAGTAGCAAAACTCCTTTACTACTGTAAGTGTCTCATTTCCTAATCTAATTACCTCAGCATCACCCGACTTAATTCGACTACATTCCATTATCCTCGTTTTGCTTTTGTTGATGTTCATCTTATACCCTCCTTTCATGACACTGTCCATTCCGTTCAACTGCTCTTCCAAGTCCTTTGCTGTCTCTGACAGAAACAATGTCATCGGCGAATCTCAAAGTTTTTATTTCTTCACCATAAATTTTAATTCCTACTCCGAATTTTTCTTTTGTTTCCTTCACTGCTTACTCAATATACAGATTGAATAACATCGGGGAGAGGCTACAATCCTGTCTCACTCCCTTCCCAACCACCGCTTCCCTTTCGTGCCCCTCGACTCTTATAACTGCCATCTGGTTTCTGTACAAATTGTAAATAGCCTTTCGCTCCCTGTATTTTACCCCTGACACCTTCAGAATTTGAAAGAGAGTATTCCAGTCAGCATTGTCAAAAGCTTTCCCTAAGTCTACAAATGCTAGAAACGTAGGTTTGCTTTTCCTTAATCTAGCTTCTAAGATAAGTCGCAGGGTCAGTATTGCCTCACGTGTTCCAGTATTTCTACGGAATCCAAACTGATCTTTCCCGAGGTCGGCTTCGACGAGTTTTTCCATTCGTCTGTAAAGAATTCGCATTAGTATTTTGCAGCCGTGACTTATTAAACTGATAGTTCGGTAATTTTCACATCTGTCAACACCTGCTTTCTTTGGGATTGGAATTATTATATTCTTCTTGAAGTCTGAGGGTATTTCCCCTGTCTCATACATCTTGCTCACCAGATAGTAGAGATTTGTTAGGCCTGGCTCTTCCACGGCTGTCAGAAGTTCTAATGGAATGTTGTCTACTCCCGGGGCCTTGTTTCGACTCAGGTCTTTCAGTGCTCCGTCAAACTCTTCACGCAGTATCGTATCTCCCATTTCATCTTCATCTACATCCTCTTCCATTTCCATAACATTGTCCTCAAGTACATTGCCCTTGTGTATGCCCTTTATATACTCCCTCCACCTCTCTGCTTTCCCTTCTTTGCTTAGAACTGGGTTGCCATCTGAGCTCTTGATATTCATACAAGTGGTTCTCTTTTCTCCAAAGGTCTCTTTCATTTTCCTGTAGGCAGTATCAATCTTACCCCTACTGAGATAACCTTCTACATCCTTACATTTGTCCTCTAGCCATCCCAGCTTAGCGATTTTGTACTTCCTGTCGATCTCGTTTTTGAGACATTTGTATTCCTTTTTGCCTGCTTCATTTACTGCATTTTTATATTTTCTCCTTTTATCAATTAAATTCAGTATTTCTTCTGTTACCCAAGGATTTCTACTAGCCCTCGTCTTTTTACCTACTAGACCCTCTGCTGCCTTCACTACTTCATCTCTCAAAGCTACCCATTCTTCTTCTACTGTATTTCTTACCCCAATTCCCGTCAATTGTTCCCTTATGCTCTCCCTGAAACTCTGTAAAACCTCTGGTTCTTTCAGTTTATCCAGGTCCTATCTCCTTAAATTCCCACCTTTTTGCAGTTTCTTCAGTTTTAATCTATAGTTCATAACCAATAGGTTGTGATCAGAGTCCATATCTGCCCCTGGAAATGTTCCTCAATTTAAAACCCGGTTCCTAAATCTGTGTCTTACCATTCTGTAATCTATCTGAAACCTGTCAGTATCTCCAGGCTTCTTCCATGTATACAACCTTCTTTTATGATTCTTGAACCAAGTGTTAGCTATGATTAAGTTGTGCTCTGTGGAAAATTCTACCAGACTACTTCCTCTTTCATTCCTTTGCCCCAATCCGTATTCACCTACTATGCTTCATTCTCTCCCTTTTCCTACTCTCGAATTCCAGTCACCCATGAGTATTAAATTTTCGTCTCTCTTCACTATCTGAATAATTTCTGTTATCTCATCATACATTTGTCAATTTCATCGTCCTCTGCAGAGCTAGTTGGCATATAAACTTGTACTACTGTAGTAGGGGTGGGCTTCGTGTCTATCTTGGCCACAATAATGCGTTCACTATTCTGTTTGTAGTAGCTGACACGCATTCCTATTTTTTTATTCATTATTAAACCTACTCCAATTTGATTTTGTATTTATAACCCTGCATTCACCTGACCAGAAGTCTTGTTCCTTCTACCACCGAAATTCACTAATTCCCATTATATCTCACTTTAACCTGTTCATTTCCCTTTTTAAATTTTCTAACCTACCTGCCCGATTAAGGGATCTGACATTCCACGCTCCGATCCGTAGAACGCCAGTTTTCTTTCTCCTGATAACGACGTCCTCTTGAGTGGTCCCCGCCTGGAGATCCGAATGGGGGACTATTTTACCTCCGGAATATTTTACCCAAGAGGACGCCATCATCATTTAATCATACAGTAAAGCTGCATGCCCTCGGGAAAAATTACGGCCGTAGTTTCCCCTTGCTTTCAGCCGTTCGCAGTACCAGCACAGCAAGGCTGCTTTGGTTAGTGTTACAAGGCCAGATCAGTCAGTCATCCAGACTGTTGCCCCTGCAACTACTGAAAAGGCTGCTGCCCCTCTTCAGGAACCACACGTTTGTCTGGCCTCTCAACAGATACCCCTCCGTTGTGGTTGCACCTACGGTACGGCTATCTGTATCGCTGAGGCACGCAAGCCTCTCCACCAACGGCAAGGTCCATGGTTCTTGGGGGTTAGGTGAAATTCCCTAAGGCTATAGATATAGCAATAAGGACAAGCTCAGTAGGCAGCACAGTTGAAGAGGACTGGGTATCCCTAAAAAGGGAAGTCAGAGAACTTGGTAAGAAAAACGTAAAAAAAAATGTAAGTACAAAGAAGGTAACTGCGAAGAAACCATGGGTAAGAGAAGAAATACTTCAGTTGCACGATGAAAGAAGGCAAGACAAAAATGTTCAGGGAAATTCAGGAATGCAGAAATACAAGTCGCTGTGCAATGAAATAAATTGGAAGTGCAGGGAAGCCAGGACGAAATGTCTGCATGAAAGGTGTAAAGAAATCGAAAAGAATTGATTGTCAGTAGAACTGACTCAGCATATAGGACAGTCAAAACAACCTTCGCTGTAATTAAAAGTAAGGGTGGCAAAATTAAGAGTGCGATGTGAATTCCATTGTTAAATGCAGACGAGAGAGCGGTTAGGTGGAAAGTGTACACTGAAGGCCCTGTCGCTTTAGAAGAGACGGGTAATCCAGTATTTTAATCAATGTAGAAGGGCTTTGGAATAATTAAGATCAAATAAGGCTGAAGAGATAGATAAAATTCCATCAGAACTTCTAAAATGATTGGGGGAAATGACAACAAAACGACTTTTTACGTTGATGTGTAGAATGTGTGATTCTGGCGACATACCATCTGACTCGTGGAAAAATACCATCCGCACAATTCCGAAGACTGCATGAGCTGACAAGTGCTAGAATTATTCCTCAAACAGCTTAACAGCTCATGCATCCAAGTAACTGAGAAGAATAACACACAAAAAAATAGAAGAGAAAACTGAGGATGTCTGTAGCTCTTTCTCTGCCCGGGGCTGGGTGTTTGTGTTGTCCTCGTCATTTCATCATCATCATCATCATCATTCGTGATAGTGGCTAGATTGGACTGTGGAAAAAACTGGACTGTGAAAAAATCGGGTCTTTGTACAGGTACTGATGACCGTGCAGTTGAGCCCCACAAACCAAACATCTTCATCATCAAAACTGAGGATGTGTTAAATGACTATTAGTTTGGCCTTAGGAAAGGCAAAGGCGCCAGAAAGGCAATTCTGGCAAATATGTGGGAAAACCATTGAAGCGTTTGAGACGTGGTGCTACAGACGAATGTCGAAAGTTAGGTAGACTGATAAGACATGGAATGAGGAGGTCCTGCTTAGAATCTGAGAGGAAAGGAATTTATGGAAAACACTGACAAGGAGAAGGGACACAATGATAGGGCATTTGTTAAGACATCAGGAAATGTCTTCCATGGTACTAAAGGAAACTGATGATGATGAGGTCACATACTGCGAGGAGCGTAGGGGACGATGCGGGAGACCCGCACAGCCGTACTGGGCAAGGTCCTAGCGGAGGTGGTTTGCCATTGCCTTCCTCCGACTATAATGAGGATGAATGATGATGATGATGAAGACGACACAACAACACCCAGCCATCTCGAGGCAGGGAAAATTCCTGACCTTTTTTTAATTTTTTTTAAATAAAGCAAGTAAACTTTTCACTCGAGGAAGACTTTTTTATTTTTTTTTGTTTTCTTTTAAGGAGGTGGGGGAGGGTGGGGAAGGCAGAGCGATCAGGCGTCGTAACCCGAGGCATGGTCAGTGTCCCCCTCGTCCGTCAAGGAATCAAGGAATCAGGTATGGGAAGGGGAAATCTTTTGTGGGAATTATTATTTATTTATTTATTTTTATTTACTGTTTTTAATACATTCTTAATGTGGTTTTACTTTATACCACAACAAAAATAAATGTATCTAGCACCGCATCGTGCTCTGAGTAAAGAAAACAATATCTCGGCACGTTCCTACACCGAGGTAATGTATAGGGGGAAAATGAAAAAGAAAAGTGCTGCATACAGTACGCAGAAGGGTGTGTCGCTACTCTCCTTACGCTTCATCATCCAGGTACGTCTTCACGTATATCATGTTATTCCACCGAGAATCGAACTTAGTCTTGTCAGCTCACTCAATGGGTGTCTTCTCCTACATGTTGATGATCCTGCTGCGTGGAGGGTCGAGTAGGGCACTCCCTAAGTAATTAGAAAAATACTGTCTCTATTTTGGGTTCCGTACGATCTTGCAGTGACGTTCTTGTAGGTAGTTCTAAAAGTCTAATACATCTTTAGGTCCATCGTGAAATAAGTAGTGTACTGCATGCGCACGGGTTCACGTGACAGCGTTGGTCTTGGCGCGCGGCAAATACTGTTGATCCGGAAATAGTAGAAACCGAGGTGTAATGTGTTCCGGAGTCACTCGTAGAAAATACGACATAATTTGTCGCACCAAACGCCATACGTCTTCTGCCGCGCCATATGTGAGACGGTGTTCGTCCGTGTCTGGTATCCCACAGTCTACGCAGAGAGGCGATTCCGCCATGTTTATCTTGTGGAGGCGTGATCGGGTGATCTGTTTACCATTGACTGTGATGTACCATGTGGATCGGACGGCTGTGTCCAGTGTAACCGCGTGAATCGTCTTCCACACCACCTTCCAATTAACCTGAGGGCTTTTGGTCTCCACGATGTTTGGTGGGCGCCTCTGCTGTAGGACATGATATATATCCCGCGCCGACGGCTGTTTCGTCGGTGGTACTGCGATACGGACATAGCTGTGTTCAATGTAAAAGTTCCTGAAGTAGTAGAAGGGTGGGGGTATGTCTTGCGTCGTCAGTGGGGGCATAAGGGAGGGCGGAGCTAAGGACTCCAACAGCAAACCTGTCAAACTTTCCGGGTGGTGGCGCCACAGCTTGATGTGTGAGCTAACATACAGGGCCACAGCTCTGTCGTGGGCATGGACTAGACCAAGATCTCCCCTTTCTGGGGGAAGGGTCAGTGACTCATAACTGACTTTGAAGAGCATGCCTGTACTGACGTAGGCTCCGAATGCCGCTAATAGACGTCGAGCCATCAGTAATGGTATTGGAAGAACACGCGCTATGTGTGGAAGGTGCGATGCGAGGTAAACATTGACGAAGTGTGTCCTTTGGAGAATGTCGAGGGTCCGCAGACGAAGGTTGAAGATATGGACCCGAATTTGTTGTAATAAGCGGCGGTAGTTAAGAGCCGCAGTGCGACGTATGTCGTCGTGAAACTCTATTCCGAGACATTTGATAGTGTCACGAAGCTGTAGGGGTTCGACAAACGCTGGGGTCAACCCGTCTCCTATGGCCATGGCGACCGATTTGGCGATGTTGAGACAGCTGCCGGAAGCCACACCGTACGTGGTAATCCATTCTAGTGCTCTGATGACATCGTCGCGATTGCGGAACACGAGAACCAGGTCGTGTGTATATGCTGTACTGCGAAATGTGACGTCACGTAGGGTAAGACCGGTGAGGCGTTGACGGAGGCCACAGAGGAGCGGTTCCAGTGCCAGAGCATACAGTAACGCCGACAGGGGGCAGCCTTGACGCACGGAGCGGAAAATCGGGAGGGACTGCGAGAGACGCCCATAACGAGCACTTTGGAAGTCGCCCCTCGGAGGAGGCGCATCACGACGTCTGCGAATTGCTGTGGGTACTGCATGTGCTGGAGAACGGACGTTAGGTACGCGTGATCCACTCGATCAAAAGCTTGGCTAAAATCTAGTGATGCCAGCGCTCCCGGGATGCGGCGTGCCCTGGCTAGGGCTATTAAGTCACGGTATCGACACAGTGCTGTGTGGATGTTGTTGATACCCCCTAGGGAAGTCTGATCTGGCGAGATGACGTAAGGTAGGGGCGGTCGTAGACGGTTTGCTAATAGTCTGGTGAATATCTTCATGTCGCAGTTGAAGAGTGCTAGCGGGCGGTAATCTTGTATTCGAGCCCCACCTTTAGGTTTGTGAACCGGTACAATTATTCCTTCTACGAAGGTCGCAGGGAGCGGCACCGCGGAGGACATAAGCTCCCGACAGAAGTCTGTCAACTTGGGAGCCAGTAAATACTAGAAAGTTCTAGAAAACTCCACAGGGAGCCCGTCGGGGTCAGGAGACTTATTCGCCGCTCCTATACCGATGGCGTCGATAACTTCGTCTTCCGTAATGCCATTCAATAATTCAGTTTGTAAATCCTGTGGGACAATGCCGTAAACCAGTTGTGAGACTGCTGTCACCGTCGTCGGGTCGGAACATTGAGCAGAATAAAGTCGTGCGTAATGGTCGAAGAAGGCTGCAGCAATATCGCGTTGTGTGGTGTGATGACGGCCGTCCTCAGTGGTGATGGCATGTATCAGCGCCCGTCTTCGCAGTGTACGTTCTCGGATGACGTGGTACATGGTGGGTCGTTCCGTTGCGAGTCTGTCTTGTGTTCGCGCTCGGACGATCCTCCCTTCGAGGTGTCGGCGCATATGGGCTACGATTTCTGCTTTCGCACGCTGAACTGTCAACTGTTGTTCCGGTGTGGGTGGCAAGGAGGCGCATTCGCGAAGGACGGTGAAATAAAAATCAAGGGTCTGCCGCCTCCAAGCAGCGGTCTCACGACCATACGTAATAAAGGTTTGCCGTAGGGCCGGCTTGGCGCAGCTTAACCACCAACTAATCGACTTAGGATACGTTGGGAGGCGGCGGACGCACAAACTCCACGTGTCTTCGATGGCGCGTCGACAATCCGGAGAAGCGAGATGAGCAAGGTTTAATTTCCAGGGATGTCGGCTGCGCCACACCCGTTGGCGACGAAGGGTGACGGCACATATATAGGCCTCGTGATCAGAAAAGGCTACTGGCCACACCTCCGCGTCACTCACCGTTACCGCGAGAGAACGGGAGACGTAAATCCTTACGATACGACGAGTGACTCGTGAAATGGGTGTATCCAGGTCTATTTCCTCGGACATGTTCCCATGTATCTACCAGCTGGAAATCACCGATGAGTGTCCGAAGTTCGGGGCACGGTGAATGGCGTGGCAGCTGATCTTTAGGTGCTTGAGTGCAATTGAAATCGCCCCCTAATATCAAGTCATCGTGCCTGCCCTGAAAAAGCGGTGCTATTCATTCTGTGAAGAAGAGCGATCGGTCACGACGGCTATTCGTTCCGGAAGGGGCGTACACATTGATAAATCGGACGCCTTGCACCGTTACGGCCATTCCTCTAGCGTCGGGGAGATATCGGACTTCGTCCGCCTCGAGGCCCTCTCTGAGGAGAATTATGACTTCACTGGTGGGGACATATGAGCCGTATAACCATACATACCCGGGAAATCGGCGACGAACACTTCTTGGAGAAAGATAATGTCAACGTCTGCTGTATTGAGCATGTCTCGGAGCAGCGACAACTTCGTACGTGTCCGAATGGTGTTAATGTTGATGGTCGTTAAGCGATAGGTCTGTAGATCGTCTCCTGCGGTGGGGGCCGCCGTCAGTGTCGGCGTAAAAGGTGGGGCCTGTGATCTGCTGGCCGCGTCCGCACCGTCATCTGTTGCTACTTGGGAGGGGCCGAGGTGTGGGAGGAGAGACCCCTCTCCTCATCCACCACAGCGACCGTAGAATCGTCTTCAATGTCATCCGCCCAAGGTCCAGAAGTTAACGGTGGCTGCTGTAGAACACTTGTGGGCTGAGTGACTAAGGGTGAATCCGCAGTTGTATCCGGTTGTGTACCAACGGCGGGCGCTGTGCTGCCCATCCGTTTGCCCGAGAGAGCGGAATCGGGTTTGTCAAAATCAGACAAAGTGACAGGTGAGGGTGATCTCGTGTCATCCTTTTTGCTCGTCGTTTCGTCAGCCATCCGATCGTCAACTGGAGAAGACGTCCGCTGGAGGCAATCGTCTGAGGGTGTGCGACGTCGCTTTTTATGTTTTCTCGGTGTCCTTTGTTTGCGGACGTGGGTTTCTGTGTCCGAAAGAGTTTGTGGTTCCCTTATAGCATCCCCCTCAGGTAGAAAGGCAGAGGTCGGTACAACCCTAGCGTCGAGGGCCATTCTCTCGTCCGAATCTTCACGTGGAGTCGATGGGCGGCGTTCTTCAACCTCTGCAGACACCGTAATGGTGTTGGTCAATCCAGGACCGGCGACAGGTTCGAATTCTAACGCCTCCTGTCTTCCGGGGAGGTTGTCGTCTGTCATGACTGTCGATCGGATCACCTCTGCGTAATTGAGGGGGAGGGCCGTGAGCGTATGACGTGGTGTCGTGTCATGTAATGGAAGTTGTGTAACCCGAAGTTGAATACACGCCGAGCGCACGTGACCCTCCTGGCCGCAACCAGAACAAGTACGAGGTTGTTCGTCGTACATTACTATTGCTCGACAGCCACCTATGACTAAGTAGGATGGCGCATGTTTCTTTAATTCAATTTTCACTTTTCGGACGCCGTTGAGGACCTGGTACGTCTCGAAGGTGTTCCATTTTACGGCCACGTGGCTAATTATCGTCCCATAAGAGCGGAAAGCTGAGGTAACGACGTCCGGTGGTACTTCGAAAGGGAGTTCGAAGACACTTAGTGTGCGTAATTCTAGTCCAGCATGGTCAACAGTAACCTCTCCGATGTGATCATCGGAGTGTTTGAACTTGAGAGTGTTCGCACATCTGTTCACAACTGCGTAACGTAACTCGACTTCGACCGTCTTGACGTAAACTACGCTACTTGTGATGGAAAGTTGGATACCGATGATGTGCTGTGTTGGTATTTGAACTTCGTCACGGATGAATCGTTCCACTTCAAAGGCTCGTGGTCGTGCGTAGTCGGGCTGGAAGTTGATCTTGATGGTAGCTTCTCTGTACGAATGTGCCATGGCGACTCAGTGTAAACGGACGCGAGTATTAGCTGCGGCGAGGAAGTAAACAAACTACGCGCGCTCGCGACTCTGCGGACGGGACGTAAACAAGACGTCCTCGCCGCTCACCGGCCGAAAGCAGACTGTGACCTCATCGGGAATCGAACTCGGGACCCCCTGCGCCGGAAGCGAGAACGCTACCGCAAAACTACGAGCTGATATGGGCCAAAAACTGCAGAGGGAGGCAGATATGGGAATATATCCAGTAAATAATTGAGGACGTAGGTTGCAAGTGCTACTCTGAGATGAAGAGGTTGTCACAGGAGGGGAATTCGTGGCGGGCCTCATCATACCAGTCAGAAGAACGATGACACAGGAAAAAAGAAAGAAAAAGAAAAAAAAGTGGCATTTGTTGATATGTCCGGACATGGATTTCTATCCAAAATATTAACCACCGGTACTCAATACTCTCTACAAGTCCTCGAAAATTGTAACGGGAATTTACGGACAGGCTTTATAAATGATTAATTACCCATTAGAAGAAAGGAATTTAGCGTAACACTCTGCGAAAAGGCACAGTATCCGAAGTGACATAAACTTCGGAAAGCACTGATTCCGAATAAGCGGAACGCCGAAGGTAGAAACTACGTCAGTTTCGAGGGAGTAGATGGCTGCCAGATATGAGCCGGTATCCCTCAGACAGCGGACAATGGCTGTTCCTCTCCCTGATGGATAATAATGTCCAGAGGCGGCAGCGGTGAGCCGGTGGCAGAGTCTACGGAAGTCAGCAGGTGATAGATGTCTGGCCCCATTCCAGTGCAAGCCGGACCGAGGAACTTGCGTAAGATATGAGGTGTCCCCAACTTTACTTCTCAGATATATCACGCCCGATAACCACTATTCTCCCCCTGAGAGAATTCAGATTACAATTCCTCTGAATGGGATCCGCTCAGAATGTGTTATCAATGTTTGCGAACAGACCAGTAACAGATTTACGTATGTAGTGAACGTTACGAGCGCAATGAAATTTTATGGAAGTAGAGATCACCAAAGGAATCTGCGCTAACCTCAATGTAATTCAATCGTCCAATACTAAGTGTGGAAACTTCTTTAGCGGGCAGTCTAATCGCTCTTGCCTGCATATAATGCATATAGTGCTAGAATTTATGTAAATCTGTGATAGAGAACAAGACAGAATTGGAAAATTATCTGAATCTATACACATTTTATAATTTTGTGTCAAATGTTTATCGCTTTTAAATTTTAAAACGATTTTGAGATAATCATTGTCCAGAAAATTAAATTAAACATACATTTTTTAAAATCTGGAGCTCGACGAACCCTTATTTAATGTCTTCTAATGAAGATATCTCAGAAAGGCATTATCGTAGAAATACGAGGTTAAGTAACACTTCGTTTTTTCTTCGGGGGGTGGGGTGGAAGAATAGTAGACGTTTGAATACTGGGAATACACGGAAAAAATATGAATAGAAAGAGGATAGATATATTTGATCTAAAAGAACGGAAAGTAAGAAAAATAACACTATGAAAAGTGGTTAAACATTATTGTATCAAGACCATGCAAAATGGAAAAAAGGTGCGGAAATACACGTAAGTTTTGTATGGAAGAATGTACAATACAGTGGAGGAAGGAAAATAGTAATGAGTTATAATATAATGCTGTAACGGAAGAAACGAAGACAATACTCCTCAAACTATTTTCAATGTTTTAGTTGTCTAAAAAAAAATACCTAATTCAATAAATACGCTGCGTTATGAATGTTGGAATGAAAGAAAAAGTCTCAAATGACGGGACCATAAGAAGAAAGTATGTTGGAAGTGAAATGAACAAGAAGTGAGAGTAGTTTTGTCGACCGCGACAGAGACATTCAATAAATGAAAGAGGCTGCAGGAATGTTAAAACATGTTTGACAGGGTGAATAACAGAACTGTTAAGTTACGTGATTCCTGCGGGAAATAAAACTGCTGAAGAAAAACGAGGTAAAAGTTTGGTTCTACGCAGAGGCTGTTTCACAGCCGTATGGTGGATGCGCATAGAGTGATGCCGAAAAAATCGATGGTCCAGTACTTTGGTGAGAGTGCAACAGCACACTGATTAAAAGTGTGATGTCACCGCCAGACACCACACTTGGTAGGTGGTAGCTTTAAATCGGCCGCGGTCCATTAGTACATGTCGGACCCGCGTGTCGCCACTGTCAGTAATTGCAGACCGAGCGCCATCACACGGCAGGTCTTGAGAGACGTACTAGCACTCGCCCCAGTTGTACGACGACTTTGCTAGCGACTACACTGACGAAGCCTTTCTCTCGTTTGCCGAGAGATAGTTAGTATAGCCTTCAGCTAAGTCCATTGCTACGACCTAGCAAGGCGCCATTAACCATATCTAAAGAGTCTCACTGGTATCATCAAGAATGCTGTATACAAATGATGGATTAAAGTTAAGTATTCCAGCAGCTACGTACTTTTCTTTATAGCATTCAATACGTATCCTGTTTCAGACCTTACGCCAACCGGCGTGAGTTGACGCATTCATTTCGGCCTCCTCTTGCCCCACAGTGTTGGCTCTTCTGCCAACACTACAAAAAGTGTAATCAAACAAGACAGCAGGGATGAATAGCTTTCGAGTTCTTTTAAGGAAAAAGTAGTACAGATCACTGAGCCGTGCGCGGCTCGTGTTCATACTGTTCATTGTTTGTCATCTTCTTTTACGGCACTGCCGCCTCGTTTTCTTATTCCATTTACTGGCGTCACTAACTTCCTGCCTTACCCGCCCGTGAGTGGCAGCAGCAGGGCTTATCGATAAGTGCACTGTGCACTGTCGTCATCATGTGTCTGAAACTCCGTCGGGACGGAGTGCCAGTGAGGTGCGGACAACCGACCGCTGGCGACACACATGGACTGTCCAGCGGAAGGGGATTGGAGCGGGACGACCATCGGTTGGTCGTTCTGTTGGTCGTCTCATCGGGCGACTTGTATTTGGTCTTTTGACCGTTTCCGGGGCTCGTCAGTTGGTCATCTTGCCTGGCGTGCCTCGTGCCTGTCTTGTGCAGAGATGTCGTGGCCAGTGGACAAGTGCTACCTCTGCATGTTTGGGCCCGAGCCTGTGTCTCCGTGGCTCCAAGTTCCCAACGGACATGGAGTCGGGTAGGAGCTGCAGTCAGCTTCGGACGGCCAAGACTCGCCCGACCGTTGCCGACACACATAACTTGTGTTGGAATGACCTGTGTTGGTCGTTCGGTCGGTCGTCTCATCAGACGACGTGTATTTGGTCGCCGACCGCTTGTGGAAACTCTCTGTGTGTCGAATTGATTCGTCCTTGTTGTTCCACAGTGATTGCCTTTACGATTGTTCGAGTTCTTGTGCAAGTGTGTTTACGTGGAACTGTGTGCAGCTTCTGTGATTTCCACTGAGCAGATGAATGCTGTCTGCGTACTGAAGTAGGCAGTTGGTCGTTTGCGACAGAGGGAATGATTAGGCTGGTTCTTCAGCCGTCTGTATGTCGTGCTGCCTCTCGATTGTTTAGTGTTACGCTTGGCTGCCTGTCACACCGAAAGTGTTGTTAGAATTTGCCTCCCCAGGCCGACCATTGGGGCACTTCTGAGCACCACTGTTCGTTGTTTGTGATTGTCATTTTCTTTAGTCGAAAGTACTGTGGCAGGCCGTCAGCTGTGTATTAATTTTGTCTGTTCTATGTTTATTATATGGCCTTCAGACGAATCTCATGTGAAGTATTTTAAGATTGGGCCTTCAGCCGTGATTTATTTAAAATTCCAGTTATTTATTTTTTTAAATTTAGCGTATGGATATACATGCAACATTAATACATCAAGTGTTAGACATTAAAATCTTATAACAAACATGAATATAATTTATGTTTATATTGGTCAGTTAAAAGGTTATATCGAGGTTTGAGATCCATTCTAGCGCCGATGGGGATGCCTCCAGGAAGTCGGTCCAGTTCCCTGCATATGCTCGCAAGGAGCATTCACCCTGGATGTGTTGGATCGTCTGTCTAGGGGCACCGCAGTCGCATTCTGGTGACATCGCTCTTCCCCATTTGTGTAGTGAATCCGCACACCTGCCATGTCCAGTACGTATTCAATTTAATGCGGAACATGTTTTCCGTGTTAGTTCCATTCCAGAGACGTTGCAGTTATAGCTCTCAAACCAGGTGTGTAGTTGGTCATTTGTCTTTTGGTTCCAATCTAGTCTCCATTGTTTCATGTGGTCATAGTTATTATTTTGAAGCTGCTCAGCTGTGCGTATGGGTGGCTTTCTTGATTTCAATCGAGTGTGTCACAGTTGTGAGAATTCTTCTTTAATTGGTAGTTCTGGTTTTGTCTCAATCTTTCTGAATTCGTGCAGTAGGGCCGCTTTTCTACGCAGGTCCGGGGGCAGGATATTACATAGCACCGGTAACCAGTACGTGGGCGTTGATTTAACGGTCCCAGAAATCAACCTCATTGTGTTATTTAATTGCCTGTCAATAAGTTTGGTGTGACAGCTATTAATCCAGACTGGAGCGCAGTACTCAGCCACAGAGAACACTAAGGCGGTAGATGAGGTGCGTAATGTTTTTGCGTTAGCTCCCCAAGTAGTACCGCTAAGTTTTTGAATGATGTTATTTCGTGTTCCAATTTTTGCAGTGGTGTTCTCCAGATGTTTTCGGTAAGAAAGGCCGGCCGCGGTGGTCTAGCGGTTCTAGGCGCTCAGTCCGGAACTGCGGGACTGCTACGGTCGCAGGTTCGAATCCTGCCTCGGGCATGGATGTGTGTGATGTCCTTAGGTTAGTTAGGTTTAAGTAGTTCTAAGTTCTAGGGGACTGATGACCACAGATGTTAAGTCCCATAGTGCTCAGAGCCGAGCCTCGGTAAGAAAGAGTGCGATCCAATGTTATACCTAAGTACTTTGGAAACTTATCATGTTTGAGGTTGGTGTTTCCAGTTTGCTCTGTATTTAGGCCTTCAGCCGCGTTTGTTTTAAAATCCGTGGCGTTCAGCCGTAATATGTAAATCCCTGTCTGTAAGGTTTCTCTTTAATTATCTTCAATTCTTAAAATGGCCTTCAGCCGTACTGTGTAAATGCTTATTTTAAGGTTTGTCTTTAACTTTTGAATAATTGTTTGCGCCTTCAGCCGTCAAGATATTTCACGTTTTCTTGACATGGTTTTCTGATGTACTGTGTAAAAGTGAGAGTATTGTGGGTGGATGCTTCTATCACCATATCTCTCCCACCATATCTCTGGCAGTTGTTAGCTGAATTAAGATAAAATTTTGACAAATGATCAGTCCATCATTTCAACAAACATATTGACTACAGATTCACAGTGAGGAGATGCGGATGAGGGAAATTGTTAAAATTTGCAGTACCATACCTATCTGTGGAGTAATTTGTTATAATTTTTGTTGCAACCAGGTGATGAATAGGACAATTTGTTACAATCTTTCTATATTATGATGATGAATTGGGCAATTCGTTACAATGTGGCCTTTCAAAGCATAACTTGTCTAGTTCCATCATCTTGGATTTTGAAAACATCCCACGATTCTAAACTTAGTACAGTGGCGATATATCTGCCAACTTGCATTTTTAATCTTCCCACCAATGTGATATTGGCTCTTTCTGTACTTCACACCACCACTACTTGTATTTTTTAAACTTATCACCACCACAACCCTCTAGAATTTTTTAGTTTCCTACTATCAAAATATTTCATTGGCTCAGCCCAGCTGGCAGCGGCTATTTGAATTTTGTTCTAAGGTCGGCAGAGCTGTACTACACGTGTCTGGTGAAAAACATTTTAAATCTGCACTACGTTTCAGAAGGGAAAATCAGTAGTAGAAGCAATATTTCATATCGAAATACACATTTAAGAATAGATAGTCGAAATCAGAATTACTAAAGCACGGAGACTGATTGCAAAGGACATTGAACACATCTGAAGAGGTACACAGTACTTCACTAATTCATTTATTTTGAGTGCTGCAGAAGTTTTTCACGCTAAGAAATTATTTTTCACAAATATAGCAAAAGAACAAGTCTCATTAACTAAGTTATAGCAATGCTGGATCAGTTGGCCTTTGGTAGCGGATTAAAAGCGTCTGTAATGAATTAGTACCAGCAAGACAGTATATAAAAAAGAAAGCTGATGTAGTAGTTCCCACACTTTCGTAAGAAGCAGGTTCACAACTTTTCATATCACTTTTTGAAAACGCAATCAATGTTACTGACATTATGAACCACATAAATTACCTGGAATTCACTCTGTTTCCCAGCAAGGTATTTTTGTAACGAGTATTAGATCCCATTTGAAGTTACCTGACAGCAGAAATATTGGAGCTCGCCACTGTAACTGTTATTCTACTCTCATGCTACACTGAAGACACAAAGAAACTGATATACCTACCTAAAATCGTGTAGGGCCCGCAGAAATGCCCAATTTGACGTGACATGGACTCGACTAATGTCTGAAGTGATGCTGCAGGGCTGTCCATAAATCCATAAGAGTACGGGGGGTGGAGATCTGTTCTGAACAGCACGTTGCAAGGCACTCCAATTATGCTCGATAATGTTCACGTCTGGGGAGACTGGTGGCCAGCGGAAGTGTTTTAACTCAGACGAGTATTCCTAGAACCACTCCGTAGCAAATCCTGGAAGTGTGGGATGTCGCCTTGTCCTGCTGGAATTGCCCAAGTCCGTCGGAACGCACAATGGACATGAATAGATGCAGGTGATCAGATAGGATGCTTAAGTACATGTCACTTATCACAATCGTATCTGGATGTATCTAGTGTCCCATATCACTCCAATTGCACATGCGCCACACCATTGCAAAGCCTCCACCAGCTCGAACAGTCGCCTGCTGAGATTCAGGGTCCATGGATTCATAAGGTTGTCCCTATACCCGTACATGTCCACCTGCTCGATACAATTTGAAACGAGACTTTGAAATTTAACAAAAAAATGTAAAAAGTACTATCTGCATCCAAAGTACATTATGAAAATATTAGTAGTGATTCTCAAGCAGCACGAAAAACTGATGCTGCAGCACAGAAATTTGGTTAAATAACGAAATTAGGCAACTGCATGCAAAATACCCTTGAACTAAACAATACAACATAGAATTGCAACTGCATGCAAAATACCCTTGAACTAAACAATACAACATAGAATTTCCACCCTTAAATTGCAGCTTTCCTGTGTGTACTACACTAATATTGCACCTGGCAGACAGTCTGAACAATAGCCTTTCAATACGTACATCGAACACATGGCTAAGAAAAAGTCAACAGGGAAGCAGAAAATACAAAATGTAAAAGAAATTAATATTTTCCCAAGAAAATCAAATGCAGGAAGGCCCGCAAACACACACATACTCTAGACATGCCAACATTATTTCGCATCATAATAATTACCGCTTACGTATTAATGAATAAAGCAGAAACAGAGTTTCTAGAATATGGCCTTAAATATAAGACTAATAAAAACCTATTAATGTAAGTAAGCATTAGGTTGGTTGGTTGTTTTTGGGGAAGGAGATCAGACAGAGATGTCATCGGCGATTTAGGGAAATCACTAAGCATTAGGGATACCAGAACAGAAGGGGTATGTATGTATGTAGAAGAATGTATTAAAGCATCAGAGAAAAAGACTGATATATTTGCAGTGCTGATTAAGGAATTGATATACAAATAGTTCGATAACAGAGATGCTATAAAGTGAAGCAACATAGGATAAACTGCAGAAAAAAGCCCTAGCTACAAAACTACTCAGAAGTAGTACTGTAGTGCTCATTGAGAAACAGGAATACATGAACACAATAAAAACGTATAACAAAAAATAATTTAGAACACTGAAGACTGATACAGCTAACACATTCCAAATGAAAGCAATAAACACACTATTGTCAAAAACACAGACATGAAACTTAGTACAACAGTTGTACGTATATATATATAAGACATATACGTTTCATCAACAGCAGAACTTGTATCCTTTGATGTGCGAGACATGTACGTTTCAGTTCCAATGCCGACACACCAAACATCAACAATGGACAACTGACTGGAAACTTACAAATCACACATACCATCACTGAAGAACTGATAAAAATCACAAAAGTAATCACTGAACTAAATTATCTTCAGTACATCTATTTCTTTCAATTACAAAAAGGAAGCCTCTCAATGGGAACACCAATCTTATACATATTGCCAAATGTCTTAATGAACCTAATTGAAAAAAGAAATTTGTCAAATGTATCACAAACAGAAAATACGGTATTATACTGAGACAGATATGTGTATGATAGCGTATGTCTCATAGGTGTATCACAGGATTATGAAGATTTGATACATGTAGATAAATATTATACAGTTCACTGCAGAAATGGAAACAGATGAAATATTTGAATACTTTGACCTCAGAACCACAGTGCCCAACGACAGACACACTTTAATGCATTAAGAAAGCAAAAAATTACATATATGACAATATACAAGAAGGAAAACCAGCCACATTCTAAAAATTAGCAGCCATCAGGCGTACAGTAAACGGATAATGAAGAACATTTCTAAGCAAAACTGGCTGTCAAAAATAACTCAACATCATCGATCAAGCACAAATCAATGGATACAATGGCAAGTAGTAACAAGCTATGACTACAGCACACACACATACCCACCCACCCACCCACACACACACACACACACACACACACACACACACACACATGCACGCACGCACGCAGGTGCTTGTGCACAGATGCACTGAAATGAATGAACTTACTACTTCACACCACCACCACAACCCTCCTTCATCCCAACACTCCATCTTAGTCCTACCCACTGATGCTCCCAAGAGCCCTGCAACTAACTCACGTGGGGGATGATATCCTACAAAGTACAGAATTATGACAATCCACTGGAAACTTACACTGTGTGAACCTAGTGTTTACACAAGAACTCATGAACACTTCAATAGAATTTGAGACATTAAAGTAAGATAAATCGCAATTCCATAATTTTAAATAGCAAGTTAAACAAAATATTGTGCCCCAAGAACGAAATTTATGAGAACGTTATTTACAGACCACTGATGAAGCCTATTATAAGTAGGTGAAACATGTTTAGTTGAAAACAAAGTAAACATTTATTTGAGAAGTCGGATATCATTTGTTCTTAGCCGCATGATAATCGTAATCGTTATTTTAAGACTAAATTTTTAACTAGTTTCTTTGCACGGCCATCCTCGGCAGCAAACACAGAAAAACTTGTTTTATAAATAAAACCGCCTTTTCTTGCTGCAACTTAATTTATAGAATTAAATAGCAAGAAAAGGCGGTTACATTTATTTACATTTACATTATTTACAAAACAAAATGGGGTGGGCGACCAAAAGTGATTGTTTGGTGATATGAAAGCACACTGCACATGCACAAAGGTGTATAGGGAGTATAGATCGTACTCGTATTTCAATTTCTTATTCCTCGTAAATTAAGACTCAAGCAACTTTGTGAAATGTGATAGTATTCTATAAAATTTTGCCTTACTTTGCCTCGTTCTGCTTAGAGACTTTCCTAACGTCGGTAGTACGCGAATCTCTTAAGTTTCAGAATCCTCTTACGCGTCATATCACTAACGAAGTGGGGTTCGTACGGTGACACTACCTGCCTCTCGCCATCCAATCAGCTACCTCCCACATTGTTTCATTATTCAACGCCATCTCACCAGCGAGCAGAGCAGGTGAACTGAAATGCCACCAGCGCTGAGTGACACCTACCCACAGCGGCACAGCTTGCAGGTAGAGGAGACTCTCCTACTTGTCCAAGGCCGCAGTCCTAAGTCGTACTGGGGTCTTAGTGAGAGAGTCATTAATGGGCGTGCTGCAGTATAACTATTATGCAGTAAGCCATGGATATTAACGGTAACTAAAATTTATTTCTCTCTATGAAACCACAGAAAATAACGAAGCGATGCTTCTTAATTCAAAACTTTGGACGAATTTCGGTATGCATTTCTGTCAAACATTTGCCAATATCATCTTCTCTGAATGATTGCTACAGCTACTTCCCAATAATGGTTTATACATTCCAGCCGCTGCTTTAGATATTTCTACTCTTATTGTCTTTATTTTACCTTGCTCATTTCAACGTCTTATATTTTTTCTAGAGGAGTTAAATATTTATTTCGCGGGTCTCTACTTCATATCATATTAATTTCACGATCCGTCTGCTCTTTCAATCTTTGTACTTTATTGATTATAACTGCAATCCAAGTTTCTCCAGATCCTTTGCTCTAGTTTCACTGTTGCTCCAGAAATTTTTGTGTAAATGTATAACATGTAGCCATACCCTAAATTACGAGAGTTGCCCTGGAAGTAATGCACCGTATTTTTTTTCTTCAACAATTATTTATTGAACATAATGAGAATTACAAACACGAAAGAATGGTGTTTTATCTACACACCCGATTTTTCCACGTAATCTCCATCGCGTACTATGGCCTTCCTCCAGCACGAAACAAGGCCGTGTATACCCTGTCGGTACCAATTCTTGTCCTGCTGGCGGAGCAAGTGCTTCACTGTGAGAACCACCTCCTCATCGTCCTCAAAAAGTCTCTCACAAATGGCACCCTTTAATGGCGAATTACAACATCAGCTTATTGTAATTGTCAGGCGTGACAGCCTTGGATGGACTCCCATCCCCGCTGCAATTCGTGGAGCTCCGCTGAACCGCCTTCTCATGACCTCACCCTCCGTGCCCAGCGACTAACTGTACTTCTGTCGACAGCAGATGCTCCAAAGACTTTGCACAAGCGTTTGTGAATATTTCTTACAGTTTCTTTCTCCGCAGTGAGAAATTCAATGACGGCACGTTGCTGGTAACGTACGTGACCTACAGACGCCATTTTGAAATTGTCCTGCAGCTACGCTGTGCGTCGGAAGTGACGGAAACTTGGCGCGCTGACTCAGGAGACTTCAGATAACACATACGTAACGTTTCGCATTCGTAGCATTTTTTTCGGCTAAGGAAAAAAATGAGATGCATTACTTTCTGGGCAACTCTCGTAATCTGTCGCATGTAAATTAACTCTTTACATTTTACTACACTTATCACTACACTTCTCACGCGGTGGACCCTTGGTCTCATAACTAACTTCGAGGTGTCACAACAAATTTTGTCGTACCTGTGCAGCTGCCTTAGCTACAGCAAAACATAGTACTAGACTTTTCTGCTAACTGTCACTCGCTGAACAAATGTCATGAGATAATCCTAGAAATTTTGTACCTGAAATATTCTGTTCGTCACTATTTGTGCAACACCTCTGCGTGAATTTAGCTCCAGTTGCGGTAGTGAGTGTTAATGAAGGGGCTATTAATTATATGTACAGATGTCCCTCAAGACGCTTCCAGACACATATTTGTGAGTCGGCTCCTGATGGTGATACTTCGTTCATTCTATTCGGTAGCCAGTAGGTTTCCGAGTCTGATATTTCCGCCTTCTGCTGGTAGCAAACTACCACCATATGGCTCGACTACCAGAACTGATTGTCTGTGGCGGCATTTCTTTTCACAGCAGGACGTCTTTAGCTCTCATCCACGGCAGCATTACACCATACCTGTGGGCTGATGATATTGTGTGTCACGTTTTGTTGCCCTTCATGGCAGCCCATGCTGGATTTATCTTTAAAGAAGATAATGCCCATCCACATACGGCGAGAGTATCTTCTGTTTGCTTTCGAGCTTGCCAAAAGCTACAGTGGCGAGCAAGGTTGACGGATCTCTACCCAGCTGACTTCCTTTGGAGCAGGGCGCTCCAGTCAACTCAGGATTCTCACTATTTAACGCAGATATCGGACAAAATTTGGCACGATATCTCACAGGAGGATATCCAACAACTTCGTCAATCAGTGCCAAGCAGCGTAACTGCTCTCATTGGGGACAGAGGTGGGCCAACGCGTTATTGACTTCCTCAGTTTGTGAAGCTCTTTCTCTTCAATAAATAATTCAATTTTTCTTATTATCATTTGTTTGTCAGTACATGTACATTACACCTACCGATTTCCGTCCCATTCGGATAACTTCTTGGTGCGTTTTATATTTAGGATGTACAGTTGCAGTGTTGTGTCGAGGGTAGAGAACTTAGCGGTGTAGTACGGCGATGAAGTCACGGTAGTGGCTGCGTACATTTCTTCGATTTGTTCCTTGGATTGGATTCCTTTTTGGCTTGAACGCGCAATGATTTTTTTCTCTGAAAAGAATTCCCTGAGTTTTAAGGTTGTTTACATGAATAGTCTTGTCTTTTGTGCCAGTTTAAAAACGGTAAGTCTTGGTTTGTTTCAGAACTCACTTCGCAAAGAGTGAAGAAGGACCTGAAGATGCTGCCTAATTTTTGTCAACGTTTGGCATATTTTCGTCTTTCCCTGTTGTTTGTCCAAGCGAAAGTGGCGTTATTTGAGAAGAAGGTACGAACTGTGCTCTGATAGGTAGAGCTTAAATCCATTGTATTGATACAAAGGCAACTTCGTTCAGTCTACCATAAGTTAACGCAAGAAGCCAAGAGGATAGAATCATACCCGTAGACAGTTTTTGGAGACTGGCAGGAATCTTGAAACTATGTGCAGGGGACCAGTGTGCCTCTGAAGAACAAGTTGAAAACGTCCGCCAAGCGTTCCATCGATGTACAGGGTTCACAGAAGTTGAGATGACACGTGCAACTTTCCATAATGTCCTCAAGAAGCGGCTGCGTCTGTTTCATACCAGGTGCAGATTATACAGGCCACAAAGCGCGATGATAAACAACGGCGACAAGTATTTGTATGTGAAATTCTTAATAAAAAAAATGGTTCAAATGACTCTGAGCACTATGGGACTTAGCTTCTAAGGTCATCAGACCCCTACGAATTAGAACTACTTAAACCTAACTAACCTAAGGACATCACACACATCCATCCCCGAGGCAGGATTCGAACCTCCGACCGTAGCGGTCGTGCGGATCCAGACTGTAGCGCCTAGAACCGCTCGGACACCCTGTCTGGCAAATTCTTAATCGAATCGACTGACAGCCTGCTTAATCCAGAATGAGATTTTCACTCTGCAGCGGTGTGAAAATCTCATTCTAGAAACATCCCCCAGGCTGTGGCTGTGGCTATATCCTTTCTTTCAGGAGTGCTAGTTCTGCAAGGTTCGCAGGAGAGCTTCTGTAAAGTTTGGAAGGTAGGAGACGAGATTCTGGCAGAAGTAAAGCTGTGAGTACCGGGTGTGAGTCGTGCTTCGGTACCTCAGATGGTAGAGCACTTGCCCGCGAAAGGCAAAGGTCCCGAGTTCGAGTCTCGGTCGGGCACACAGTTTTAATCTGCCAGGAAGTTTCAGCCTGCTTAATGTTTTCTCTCTGGACCTCTGAAAAACCACAACGTTCGCATTTCGTATTCACAACATCGGATAAAAGGTGCAACGTAGCCCGAAAGTGAACATTCGGTGTGACCTCATGTGCGACAAAATAACTGGACTATTCTTCTTGCAGATGAGACTGTCACAGGAATGATGTACATAGACACTTTGGAGAAGTTTGCTTTTCCTCAGGCTGAAGAAGGAACTGCTCATATTGTTTCAACAAACTGATTCTCCACCATATTTATTGTTGAATGTTCAGATAACTCTCAGTTGACTATTTTCAGGATGCTGGATACGACGTGGTGAACCCATGAATTGCCTTCCAAGTTGTCCTGACATCACACCAACGGATTTTTTCTCTGGGAACACATGAAGGACACGTTACGCGCCACTACAGTTGTGAAAGTCATCTCTACCATCCCGCCGGACACGTTGCAGCAGACCTGGATGGAAATTGGCTATAGAATAGACATTCTTCATGTCATTGCAGCGTATAACATGTAAGTGTTCTGATTTCATGTTGCAAATGCTTTGGAAAATGTAACTTGGCATAAAGTCATTTTTGATCAGGAAATAAAATGTTTCATTTAAGTAATATAAACTTAGTGAGACATCGACAACTGCGAATTGTATTATTCATAGTGCGTAAAATCCTCTGCTGCTCTAATTTCAAAGTTCTTCTGTTTGGATAACTACATGTTTACCACCCAGGTCTTGCAACATTGATCTATTGATTGGAAAACACCGAGTCGTTAAAACGGATACCAGTATTTTAGTTCCGCGTAAGCGGTATCTTTCGTTATTTGTTCGGTCTCGGTTATAACAAGTGTTTTTTTTATTGTTTACTAATAACTGAGTAAAGAACCGAAAAATAAATCTGACGTAGCACCGGTGCCAAAATAGTTTTACCAATAAACCTTTTTCTAAAAATTAGTAATATTTATTCGCAAAATTTCCATTGCTTTGAAATATTGCTTTGTTATAGAACTTGAGAAAAGCAGTCAATGTTATTTTATAACAAAGCCGACAGAAAAGAGCAACAGACATGTGGCGTAAGAATTGGTACAGCATTGCTGAGACAGATGTGACGTTGCCTTCTGGATCTTACTCGTATAAGCACAGCGAGCGAGCCTTGCCCTTCGTGGTCTATATGGTAATTTTACAGAATGACACCATCACTGATCTGGGATTATTTTGCGAAGTGCGGTATGATTGAAGTACATTGCTAAATTTGCTTTGCGAGATTAAGGACAGGAGGAGCTATAACATACTTGCGACGTCTTATGAACAGAAAACTTAAACCTTAACAATTCATCCACAGTTTACAATAAAAATAGAAAGTAGCTTAATTATTGTCTGTGTCTACATAATATACCTTTATATGCTTGTGGCCCTTGAAAACGGCCAGATTACCACGAAAAAAAAGGGTTCTCCAACCTCAGTTTTCACGCTTTAGGACTGAATATTCGTCACACTCAAAAAGTTGTTGAAACGTCCCCTTTTGAACAATTTATACAAGACTGTGCTTAAACTGACACACAATATTTTTTAGCGCAACGCAATCTGACTTTCAGAAATCCCTACAAAGGAATGGCTCTGATTAACATTAACCTGTACCTTTCACAAATTACTTACCTCACCAAAAATCTTCGTTACTCGAACTACTGCAATACAGCGAGCGCCACTACTGCCAGGTAAATAAAAGATTCAAACTACAGAAGGCACTAACTACTGATAGGCATAGTTAGCAAATGAAAGATTTTGATAGAGAACAAACAATGTATTTACCTTAACAGTCATAATATATATAGTAGTTCATAATATCCAGTATTACAAATTTTCAAAACTCCGCCATCTCTCTCCCCACATCCACCACTCCTGGCGGCTCACCTCCAACTGCGCAACGCTACGCACTGTTCACATCCAGCTGCCGCTGCCCAACACTCAATGGCAGACAACAATGCAAACTAGCCACAAACTGCACACAGCACAGCCAGTGATTTTCATATAGAGCGCTACGTAACGTTGCCAATAAGAAAACATAAACAGCCGACTTACATAGCCCCCATGCTCCCCACAAAAATTTTTACAAATTGTTTTGGGCAGTGGCCAATAATGATTTGATAAAATTTTTCATAATTACAATAACAAAGATATCCAATGCACACACTTATTGATAAAATGTTGGTCAAAAGCTAAAATTTTCTCACAGTCCATAAAGACAGTCCTGATCATTCATCACAGTGAAACTGCCGTTTCTTTTCTCAAAGTCTGAGCAGTAAAAGACAATGCACAGGGAAGTAGTGGATTTCCATGCAGTCTTGAAGAAGTAGTGTTGTCCTTCCAACGGAAAGACAGTGCTGACTCTTGACATGCTGACAGGTAATGGTCCACAACAGAGCAAACCCACAGCAGAGTCATTCGACGTTTTGAAGAATATTGGTAGGTAGGTCATCACAGAGCAGACCAACTGTAGTCCTGGTAGAGAGTATGGTATTGGTGGGCCACCAGAGGTGCAGACCCACTGCAGTCCTTGTAGAAATAATGGTATTGGGGGGTCATCAAAGGTGTAGACCCACTGTAGTCCTTGTAGAAATAATGGTATTGGTGGGCCATCAAAGATGCAGACCCACTGTAGTCCATGTAGGGACAGCCAGCAGCCATCTGTTGCGACTGTGCAGGTGCACATTCACCATCGAAGAGTCTTGCGGAGAATATAGCAAGTCCATAAACCACCACTTGTGCATTCACAAAGTTTTTGGAATTGTCCTTAGAACCAGCAATGCTGTTATCTAGTTCCTTGCTGAATTATCAACACATGTGCAAACACTAACAGTCCCTACGTCTCACATATTGTCCATATATTATGACCAACAGAAATGTGTGCAGTGAAATGAATGCTTACAAGTTACTTAATGTGATAAACTGGTGTCAATTACAATTTTATAACATGAGAATACAATTACAGAAATACAGAAAACATCATTAAAGAACATAACAATACAGATAACATTTGTAGTACAGGCTTTACAACAGAATAGAAATAAACATATACATCAGTGTTACAGGAATTATTACATGAGTACATACATAAATGATCAGAATAACTTTTGAAACATCAACTTTACACATGAGCATTAAAACAAAACAGAATAAATAATGTCTAAGCATATTTACAAGGTAAATAACATATTATTTATGCCAATTATATTTGAGGATAACAGTATTCCTCATCATAGTGAATGTAGCTTAGTATTAGAAGAAGAAAAAATTCTATGAAACTACACAGAGGCAGGAAGAAAACAAATACACAAGGGTACACAACCACATAGTGGGATAACACAAAAGGAAAGGACAGGGTTCGTTTTCAGTGTAACATTTGGTACTGCAGTCCATCCCAAAACTTCATTCCATAGATCTTTCGGCTTATTTCAACCTTTGCTTCCACCAAAAAAATATCCTATCCAAGCATGCTTTCTGTATTTTTCTCATAATACCTCTCAGTGCATTTCTTCCAATTAATCGCAACTCATTCTCTTATAGTCTACCCCTTCTTAAGCTAACTTAAATCTACTGAGTTCAGATGCTAAACTAAGGGATGAGGCAATGCAGCAACACAAAACAATTAACATGAACAGCAATGACAAAAAATTCAAATTGGCAAAGTAAGCAACAATATTACAACTAAAATGCAATGAGCAGCAAACAAGAAAAATAAATCAGTAATAAACTGGCTTAGCAGAGTAACACAAAGTCAAATTCAGTAACACTATGCCTGGCAAACAGCAGTAACTTATACCTAAACATGACATAGCTCAAGCAGAAAAAATATTACAGTAAAAATGGCCATGTTTAATACCTATGTCACACCTTAACACTAGAGTGATGCATCACAAAAACTTACTCTACCAAAAAGAATTACCAAGTAGTTGAAAAGAAAATTATGTATGCAGTTCCTGTGAAGGGAAATGTCTTTGTGCTCCCCCATTTTTGGGAAATGCATTACAAAATTAGTATTTACTGGATCTGTAGACAGAAAATATTTATATTAGTACATCTATAAAATTCTATTTTAACCAATGCTGCAGTGCAGCTAGAAACTAGATATTAAAAATAAAAGAGTAAATAAATACATAAAGCAAGCCATATGGCATTTCTCTCAACTAGAAAGACAGTAGTCATAATCAGGTGTATAGACATAAAAATATTTCTCGTCATTTCATTAGGCATTGCAGTAAATATCATAAATTAAGAGCTCCACAGTGTAATCATATGTTTTCAAGTTTGAGCGTGTCGTATTTGGGATGCTTTTTACAAAGGAATGTCAACAGCGAGGATAATGGCCTCCCTTTTTTTTCTTACTGTGCCTCTGGAAAGTCACACCCTAATGGCTTTTTCTCCAGGCGTCTGACACAGCTGGGTGCCCACGACACATTACGTGCAGGTGGTCACTTAAATATTTTACGGAAATATTTAAGACAGCAGTTTCCGCTACAGTGACAGTCTCATATACAAAATTTCACGGGTCGAGAATTTGCGTTGCAAATGTGTAGAAACAAAATCTTATGAATATAACAGTGTCCAAAAAATTGTCGCCGGCATTGTGATACATTTACGCATTTACACACATTTCGTAACTCTTAAAGTACGATTCTTGGTTTTCAACATCCTTTTTCACAAGTCAGAGTCCCTAACCACTATTCATTACTCCTTACCTTATTACACATATATATATTCGTCGACACGTCAATCTTGCGACGACACTTCAATATTTCATCATAATAAATACATAGCATAATCAAATTCCTCATATAGCACCAGCTTATTGATCATAAACATACCGCAACAGCATAATACACATAGTCATCGTAATAATAACATCATAACACCTCAGTCAACTCTCAAAATCCTTGTAGCTTCCTCCAATAATTTCAAAACCTAAAAAAATTCTCTGCTCATGTCAAAAGTATCATCTGCCTCAAACGTACTTTAAAAATCATGATCCCATACCAAATATATCATTCAAAGCTCTCATAGTATCACAATGGTTCCGAAAAAATATGAAGAGTTCACACAGTACAGACAAAATACAGTTTCATGAGTGTGAAGTTATCCAACTGTGTAATTGTATAAACATTTGTCCCTGATGTAAAAAAAGTTTATCTCTCAGTTAAATGATCAGATAGCTGTGTAATTTGTGTGTTAGAGGAATATGGTACCGATGTGTAAAGTTGTATAAGCAAATACCATATTAGCTAGGGCTCCTTGTGCTTGCCACACACATGATACACAAAGTAAGCGTGTATCCCACTGAGGATTAATGTAATTATACCCTCAGGTGTTACAGATTATAGCAATGGAATGAAATGTATCATGGAAAACTTTCTTTGTAATTCAAAAATCTTTAAAAATAAATGTTTTAAGTACAAAATTAATCACTCAAATACGTGTCCTGTAGCGCTAAATGTGCGTCTTGCTGTAAGATAATCTCTGTGGAAGTGACGTAGTTATTGTCCTCCGAAAGCTAAGTTCTGCAGAAGTCAATGTTGTTACCTCATGATATACAAAAGTGAAATGCTTTGCGTATAGATATCTTAGTTATTACACTTATTGTTGTGATGAAGAAATTACTGTGCTGTAACGTATTGTTGTGCTATGGAAAAGGCTGTCTCATTGTAGCTATACCACAAAAGTTACTATTAAACATGTTTTACTTTCCAGAAGAATTCAGAAAAACTGTGCAGATATAAAACAGATACACTGCAAAAGCAACATTGTAAATTGTCACTCATTAGTAACGTCGTGATATAATCTTGTAGCTGTCACATAAACTAACCACTGTCTCATCTGGTATCTCACAGAAAGTACTTTAAATCCAGAATGTATTTTCAAGTAAACCAAAATGTTGCATTAGAATCTCATTAGCAGTACTGGTATATGTTATAAGTATGTAAGCCTTATAGTCGTTACGTAATCATGCAACTAACAAGCAAGAATGTACAAATAACAACACTGTGTCGTCTGTTCACTATAACAATGCATTCATAATTTCTGTTTAAAAATATTCCCTAGGTTCTAGACTGCATAGTTGACTTCAAAACATTGTTGCATGTTAACAGTTTCTCAGTGTGACAAAGAGTACTAGTAACGTGAAGTGAAATTTTTATAGCAAAGACTAAATTAAAAAACAGTTTATCTCTCAATAAACGGTTTTACATGTGAGATGTGGTGTAACCCTTTGCTCTTCTCAGTACGCAGAGTTTCAACTTGAATGCAATTATCATGGGGTATTCGTCCGTAAAGAATACTGGAATTTTGCTGAAGGTTAGCGTCAATGTTATTTTTCCCTGAGCCAGCGGGCGCAGGTGGCTGCCTGCGGTGCAAGTCATTGTCTGTTTCTTTGTTGGCGCGCGTCGTTACTGGGATTAGGAGACCTAACTTCTACAAATTCACGTTGTCGAAAGTGCCCTGCTCTGTTTGAATCCCACCAGTTCTGATGAAATTCAGGTCTGTCGTTATGATTATCTCATCTGTCGTCATGTCAGTAGGTTTCATAATTTCTTTGTTATCGGTCATGTGGTGGAGAATTTCTTCCTGAATCATAACTGCATGCTGAACTGTTGCGTCTGAATTTATTCTGTCTCCCTTGATAATAATTGTTCTTGTTCCCATATTGTCTGTTTCTATGGTAATCTCTCTCATATTCATTACTACGGAAATGCGATCTTTCTCTGTAACTATTATTACTCTGCCAGTGGTTGTCATATGGGTGGTGTCTCTTTTGGTCACGATTTACGTTGTAAGAATAGAATTGTCGTGTCCAGTTATTGTTTCTGTCGTCACGGAATTGTGACGGATGTAACCTGTAGTGATTGTTTTCCTGTTTTCGCATCCTGCGACTGTCTGTGTCAATTTCCAGTTCTTGTAACAGGCCCTGAAAAGCTTCAATGTCGTCTTTGCAACGTCCAGCTAAAATAATATGTCGTAAATGTTCAGGCAGTTTGATTAAGCAAATGCGGATGAGTTCTGAGGGGCTGTATGGGTTTAAAAGATACTGATTCTTATGCAACATGTCTTCAAAATATTTCATAAGACTGGAAAATTCAGATTGTTCGAAACGTTTCATCATTATGATGCTATGTTTTACTCGGTCTTGTGTAGCTTGAGACCAATACTCTGAGAGGAAGGCATGATAAAATTCTCCTTCACTGTGACAATCGTGAATGACCGATCGCATTCTTACAGCTGGTTCATTCTCCAAGTAGCCACCCATAAATTCTAATCTGTGTTCTAATGACCAGTTGGGAGGAAAACAATGAGAGATTTGATGGAGCCACGCTTGTGGATGAATGTCGTCGGCAGAATTCTTAAACGTTTTGAATTTACGTGTAGTAATGAACAGCTTATAATCAAAATCATCATGTCGGCGAGTCGCATGTCGGTATTGTTACGTCGTGTCGGCGGTTCAATCTCAAAATTCGGTGTACGTTGCCAATTTCTTTCATAATTTCCGAAGTGCCCTGTGTTATTATTTTGTGGCTGTTCGGTATTTCTATGTCCCTCTTCCCGTATTGGAGCGCGAGTGTCCTCTGAAATATGTAATTCTTGTATTACCTGTGTCAGCTGGTCTTGTACTTCCCGGATTTCTCTTTGGTGTTGCGTATTAATTTGATTCAGATTTTGTTTCAGTTTCCTAATTTGTTCGCACTCTTCTGTGTCATTAAAGACTACCGGTTTTGTGTCATTCAGATTATCATCTACCTTCGTAGATAAGTTAGTGACCTGATCCGAAAGTTCGGCTACTTTCTCCGATAGTGAACACATTTCCTCAGTGTGTTTTTCTGAACCAAGCTTCAGTGTGTCCATTTGTGTTGAAATCGAATCTACTGTGTCCTTTAAGTTTTCCTGAATTTTTGCAAGTTGCGTAACCGAATCGGTAGATGCAACTGAGTCAATTTTAGCCCACAAGGTCTCATGATTTTCATGAACAATGGTTTGCAGTTCTTTTATGGCTGCTTCGTGATTCTGTAATGCATTTTCATGCCGCGAAAAAATGGGTTGAAAATGCTCACAAATTTGTGTTTTTACGTCATTACAGACTTTTTGACATTTCGATTCAATGTTATGTAACTCAGTAGTTACATCTTCACGTGTTTGTTCAAGTATGGTGTCTAACTTCCGAAGATTTTGTTCCATTGTGTCTAACTTTTGAAGCTTTTGCTGTGTTTGTCTCTGATTTTGTTCCATTGTGTCTAACTTTTGAAGATTTTGTCCCATTTGTTTCTGATTTTGTTCAAGCGTTGTGTTTAACTTTTGTAGCCTTTGTCCCATTTGTTGCATTAACTGTAATAACAATGCACTGGTGTCTGAAGCATGTTCCTCAGTGCTTTTCGGCAGTGAATTTGCACCGGCAACATTCACATTTTGACAAGCGGAAAATGTGTCTTGACTCATTTGAGAAAACGGTGAGAACCCAAAACCTGAGTCTACAGTATTTGCAATATTGTGTTCTGTCATTCCCGATTCCTGAGGCGAGATGTTGCCGACCGATCGATCGATAATGCTTCCCTGTTTACTACCTGTTTCACTGTCTACACCATTATTTGCAGCCCGCTCCATTTCCCTATGTACAATTACCAAATTACTACTTTGAACATTAGTTAATTCATTACTCGGTGGCGCTAACACACTGCTTTCGTCTTCACTGTCATTTCTCAGTTTACTTTGGAGCCTAGTATTACGTTTTTCACACGCCATTATTGTCACAATATTTCACACGACAACACAGAAAAGCACAATTTGAAGAGCAAAAATAAGAGAACACATTAACATAGCACTGAAAATAACATCTAGTTAATTGCAAGCGCAGCTGCGAAATACTTGATGCAAATCTACATGCATGCCACCAACTGTTGTACAGTACAACAATGAAAGACTGCAACTACAAAGGAGATTCTCTCTACAATTACGCACTAGCAATAAACAAAATCTACACTAATTACACAAACTACAAGAAAAAATCAGAAGATTCCAGTGAGGTATCCTAAGGGTCGACATATGAAACGTCCCCTTTTGAACATTTATACAAGACTGTGCTTAAACTGACACACAATATTTTTTAGCGCAACGCAATCTGACTTTCAGAAATCCCTACAAAGGAATGGCCCTGATTAACATTAACCTGTACCTTTCACAAATTACTTACCTCACCAAAAATCTTCGTTACTCGAACTACTGCAATACAGCGAGTGCCACTACTGCCAGGTAAATAAAAGATTCAAACTACAGAAGGCACTAACTACTGATAGGCATAGTTAGCAAATGAAAGATTTTGATAGAGAACAAACAATGTATTTACCTTAATAGTCATAATATATATAGTAGTTCATAATATCCAGTATTACAAATTTTCAAAACTCCGCCATCTCTCTCCCCACATCCACCACTGCTGGCGGCTCACCTCCAACTGCGCAACGCTACGTGCTGTTCACATCCAGCTGCCGCTGCCCAACACTACAATGGCAGACAACAACGCAAACTAGCCACAGACTGCACACAGCACAGCCAGTGATTTTCATATAGAGCGCTACGTAACGTTGGCAATAAGAAAACATAAACAGCCGACTTACATAGAGAAAGTAGCTTAACTATTGTCTGTGTCTACATAATATACCTTTATATGCTTGTGGCCCTTGTAAACGGCCAGATTACCACGAAAAAAAAGGGTTCTCCAACCTCAGTTTTCACGCTTTAGGACTGAATATTCGTCACACTCAAAAAGAGGTGTAATCATCGATTACTACATGACTTGAGGGCTGAGTTTCAAAAAAATAAAATCAGTAGGAGTGTAATGTTGTTGCTTTAATTTGTTCTGAAAGCGATGCTGAAGTTCAAGACCATAAAAGTGGGTTAAAAGCTGTGAGCTATCTGAGGAAGTTAACCTTGCATTACTGAGCAACTGTTTCACCAGGTATCCAGTCTAGCTTACAAAATTTCCCAACCAGAATAACATTAATTATAATCTTTTAGTACTCATCTTACGGTAACCGGTAATATATATATATATATATATATATATATATATATATATATATATATATATATATATATATATATATATATATATATATAAATACAATTTAAATAAAAAGAAATAAATCAGTTTATATTTGGACATTTATTTTAACATCGATCATTGTCCCATTAAAATTTCAGCATATCAAACTTGATTTATAACTAAACTGGTGCCTTATTTAGGATTGTGTAAATGTGAGTTTGTAATCTTACAGAACACATCAAATAGGGAGCCAAGATTGGGAGACTACATACAACACTGCATTCATAAAATAACACACGAAGAACGTTGAAACATATGCAAGAGGAAATTAACCACAACCAACCGATTCAATTTTCACCCAAAGAAGTTACGTTTGTAGCGCAATCCTGTCCGTCATGAAATTACCACACACTGGCATACTAAATTCATACCAACTCTCTGTGAAATGTTCCCAAAAAGAATAGCTGAGGGCTACTTTGATGATTACACCACATGCTTCACGTGGTCAGCTTGGTTTACACAAGGAGTGTAACTCCACAATAATTTTGATAATTAAAATAAATTACATCGAAACGCAATTTACAAAAGAAAAACCTCGAACTGGTTACTATCGTCTTACTATTAACCTGATAGGTCAAACAATTGTATAAGCACGTGGTACTGGTCTCACAAAGTACACCCCACGTGGGTTGAACATAAAGAAAAGTTGCTATATTGAAAAATATTGTCAAGACGAGACGTTATAATCTCACGCACATTCGCATTTAAGACTGATGATCTTAGTTAGAGTTACTGATCAAGACGTGGTTCCACTTTACTCACAAAATAGTGACAAAGCAACTACCGGAAAATATTCTGAACTTCACACTCGAATTACACTGCGTTGCAATTTAAGATAACGTTAGATATTTTAGAGCTAAAGCAGAAATAAAGGTGATTGAATTTTCAGTTAGGCTGAACTTAAGAGACGCGCTTAGCCGGAGATCTTACCACTTCAGACGCTCGCCGCGGACAGACTGCCCTAAGCTGCTACCGAGCGTGCTTAACCGATACAAACGGAAGTGACCAGAGAGGCAGCTTCCTATACCAACATGACAAAGGACGGACAGGACCATACTAAGGATAGAAACCTCTCTGCTTTTAGAAAGCGTAGCTACCTGTTCCGACGTTAGTCCTACTGTTCTCTAGCAGACAGGCTTGTCTGCTACCACCAAGCATGCAACTAGAAATACATTTGCTCATTCATCCTCTCACACAGAAGGGAAGAGGGATGACAGTATCTTATCATATACAGAATATAAAGGAAAGCGGATGTAGGTTCCGTATGAGACTGTGTGACATGAATTACATATAAACTGTGTTTTAAAGTGTAGTAGTGTGACAGGTCGTTCTTGTTTATGTGTAAAAGTAACATGTTCCACTGCTCAGTCTCCTCCCAGATAGTCAGAAACACCACAGTAAATTTAGAAGAGGAATTTATGCCGTAAATGACAACATATTTAAGAAATTAACATGAAAGGAATCCAACAGAAACCATTCAGGAGAATATTGATGATCATTATAGTATGCTACCACTTATTTCTTTCGAGAAAAGCAGCGAACAGTGCACGAACTAAGTTTTCTTTTATTTGCCTATTTAATTTAATATTTTTTTTTCTATGTACGTTGAAACCGAGAAAGTAAAAAGTTTCAGTCTTTCCTAGATATCTACATTTATCAGTGGAATTCACAGAAATAAAAGACTGAAAATCGGTTATTTCAGGAACTGATTATTTTGAGCGGTTTTAACACTGGCGTTGAAAATGCTGATATAACCGAAAACTGGCTGTTTCAGCGATAACCGACATCACTACACTAATCCCACCACTCATCAGGTGCTCTTTGACAATTAATGAAGTTTAAACTGGTTGCTAAACAAAATTAATTAACGTCAGAAGGACCGTTAAGGCTGTAAAACATCAGTAGAACTTACCTTAATCGACCAGTTAGCAGAAGTAGCGTACAAAAATTAAAATACTTATCCAGCAGTACGAGAAAGCCTGCAATTACGTGTAGGAAGCAAATTGAAAATGGAGCATTTCGGTGTAGTCACCGTGTATTTTATATATGTAAAAATAATAAGTCTTTCAATGTAATCTTTGACATGCACGTAGGACAGGTTGTGAGAGTGTCACCTTCTATATGTAAAGAAAAATAACGCCTATTTTCTTTAGTATATGTTGGTAACAGTTAGAGATACGTAAGTGTTGTTGTTGTGGTCTTCATTCCAGAAACTGGTTTGATGCAGCTCTCCATGCTACTCTATCCTGTGCGAGCGTCTTCATCTCTCAGTACCTACTGCAGCCTACATCCTTCTGAATCTGCTTATTGTATTCATCTCTTGGTCTCCCTCTACGATTTTTACCCTCCACACTGCCCTCCAATACTAAATTGGTGATCCCTTGATGCCTCAGAATATGCCGTACCAGCTGATCCCTTCTTCTAGTCAAGTTGTGCCACAAATTTCTCTTCTCTCCAATTCTATTCAATACCTCCTCATTAGTTATGTGATCTACCCATCTAATCTTCAGCATTCTTCTGTAGCACTACATTTCGGAAGCTTATATTCTGTTCATGTCTAAACTATTTACCGTCCACGTTTCACTTCCATACATGGCTACACTTCATACAAATACTTTCAGAAACGACTTCCTCACACTTGAATCTGTACTCGATGTTAACAAATTTCTCGTCTTCAGAAACGCTTTCCTTTCCATTGCCAGTCTACATTTTATATCCTCTCTACTTTGACCATCATCAGTTACTTTGCTCTCCAAATAGCGAAACTCCTTTACTACTGTAAGTGTCTCATTTCCTAATCTATTTCCCTCAACATCAACCGATTTAATTCGACTACATTCCATTATCCTCGTTTTGCTTTTGTTAATGTTCACCTTATATCCTCCTTTCAAGACACTTTCCATTCCGTTCAACTGCTCTTCCAAGTCCTTTGCTGTCTCTGACAGAATTACAATGTCGTAGGCGGACCTCAAAGTTTTTATTTCTTCTGCATGGATTTTAATTCCTAGTCAGATTTTTTTTGTTTCCTTTACGTTATAGGTTACTGAAATTCGTTTCCTTTTTCAGCTAGGACACGTCGATCCTGCGGTACACATAGCTTACTGCATATTTATTCTAACCCTCTTGAAGTAAATTTACCACAAATTCATCTGTATCATTCCTGTTAACAATTATTCGTTAATATCTTTTCCTTACTTAATACTCTTGCTTTGTGTCTGCAAGTGCGTCAGTTACAGCACGTTTTCCTTTGACTGTCACAAATACAGCATTTCTGTTCCCTACACTGTTCTCGAAAAGACGTTTCTGATACTGTTAACAAATTCAGAAAACATAAACGCCAATCTTAGTGTAACGGTCCTGCGAATTAAAACTGAATTGTCCTAAGCAGTTTGTAAAGTTTTACGCTTCAAACTAAGTGAGTGCAATCTCTTGTTGGAAATTCGAATGGTCCCACATCTGGTAGTAAGAGATAATGGAAGAAGTAGCCATGAAATATTAAAGATGTCAAGAAACGAAGAGAATATAAATTATTAACTTCATGTTGCTTCTTCTCTGCTGATTACACACGCCTTGAAAATGCTCGAAGTGAATATTTTGAGGAGAGGACCAAATTGAGTTATCGTCTCAAGGTAATCAAGAATAAATATGGAACTCACGTCTTTTTAATCCAGTCATCCCTTCCCCCAGAGAACCCTCGCTGTTGACGCCGTCAATTGTTTTCGCAGACGCGGTTCCCCAGAGAACAGCTTGGGAGATAGAACGAAATTTTTAGCACGCAGAGGAAAATTGATTAATGCCGCCGAAATACAATATTTATAACTTAATTTTACGCCTACAACATCTAGATGATTCTCTACGCTCTACAGCGAAACCGGTTTATTTTGCAGCAGGAAATGTTTTAAACAATGAAATCCATCCTTACCTCTGCACAGACAAAGGATTCTTAGTTGAACTTTAAACGTTCTGCCGTGAAACACTTCAGTATGTTATCCTAAGCTGGTTGGCTTCACTCGACTACTAGAAATTGAGATCTCTCCCAGTCAGCCACCGCTTCCTGTTCCAAATTCAGTGTTCTGGATTCACTTTAGCAGACGACCGACATCCTCAGAACACCACTACATTCATCCCAGTATGACAAAAGAACTTTCAAGTGGGAGCTATCTGTCGTTTTGTGACGTACGATGTTACGACTCAGATAGGAAACCACTGGCGATGAAATGTGTGGTTGTGGATTAAATACCTGATCCACCTTTTTTAAAAATTGTTTCATTTGGTTTTCATCCAGTTGTACATTCGATGGCAATTTTCAGGAAAGCAGGTAAGTACGTTACTTAAGGTGTTGTTCATACTAAAACGATGTCTATAGCTCAAAAGTATTATTCAGACACTAGAGGAGTTAGTTGAATTCAGAAGACAATGATGTTGATGACAATAACTACAGTTTTCACACGAGTGGTTTACGATGTCTAACAGCATCATAAAATGGTCAATACTCCATTAGAAAATGCCATAACGACTTTAACTGATGTAATGTTGCGATTACGCGTGTTGCGAACTATGATAACTCGAGAGACTTGTTCCACTGGTTTTAACCACGTGCGATATATTGCGACACGCCGTCTATTTATCGACAACTAGACCTGTCCTACCGTAACCAAATCAAGAAGAAGTATTATCATAAACCAGTTACAAGTGAACAGCGTTTCCAAAAAGAAGCTATTGACACTCAACAAAAAACTCATTTTCAAGACAGGGAAAAATTTTAAGACATTATTAAAGAAATTCAGTTCACTTTCAAATATCATATATTCCAACGCAGAAAGCCTTCCGTTCCAAGGTACAGGATGGTGCATAATTGACGAAGATACCTTCACATCGCTCATGTAACCGATTTTAAAAATTTGCAGTCTTCTATTCGGTATCTAAGGAATTAACAATATCATCCAAATGGATTTAATGTATTGTACAGTATTTAGATATGTGTGTTGTGTCTAGACAAGACAACCCAGACACAATGAGAGGAAGCCGAAAGGCACGCGCTTAAACTCACGCAGGCTGGTGTGAGGTCTGAAACAGGATACGTAATGAATGCTATAAAGAAAAGTACGTAGCTTCAGGAATACTTAACTTTAATCCACATTTGTAGAACACCGCTCTTGATGATACATTAATAGAATCTCAATATCACTTGAATACGGCGCCTTGCTAGGTCGTAGCAAATGAAGCTGAAGGCTATGCTAACTATCGTCTCGGCAAATGAGAGCGTAGTTGTCAGTGAACCATGGCTAGCAACGTCGGCTGTACAACTGGGGCGAGTGCTAGTACGTGTCTCTAGACCTGCCGTGTGGTGGCGCTCGGTCTGCAATTACTGACAGTGGCGACACGCGGGTCCGTCGTATAATAGCGGACCACGGCCGATTTAAAAGCTACCACCTAGCAAGTGTAGTGTCTGGCGGTGACACTACAATGTGGAACTTGTGGTGTCACCGCCAGACACCACACTTGCTAGGTGGTAGCCTTTAAATCGGCCGCGGTCCGCTAGTATACGTCGGACCCGCGTGTCGCCACTGTCAGTGATTGCAGACCGAGCGCCGCCAAACGGCAGGTCTAGAGAGACTTCCTAGCACTAGCCCCAGTTGTACAGCCGACTTTGCTAGAGATGGTTCTCTGACAAATTACGCTCTCATTTGCCGAGACGATAGTTAGCATAGCCTTCAGCTACGTCATTTGCTACGACCTAGCAAGACGCCATTATCATTTGCTATTTATCTTGTGATGCATGTACCGTCAGACCGATGTTCACCAATTGTGGATTAAAGTTAAGTATTCCAGAAGCTCCGTTCTTTTTACACTAGACTCAACTCCTTTAACTGTTCCAGACCTCACGCCAACCTGCGTGAGCTTAACGCGTGATTTTCGGCTACCAATCAAAGTGGCTTGGCTGTCTTGCCAAGTCACAACAGAACTCACAATATTTACAAACGCTTTACAAAACGCCGTGTCTTGTCTCGCAAGAACAGAAACAGTAGAAAAAAGGCCAAAAACTTCTTATGGCAGTTTCTAGTATGCGTTTCTTCATGTGGTTCTAAAATCGGTAACAAGCTTGAAACACCGATCAGGAAAAGTTGTCATGTATTCCTAGGTGCACAGTCTGCCACGTACAACACTCTCACCTAGTGTATATTTAGGGAGAGTCAGTATATTAGCAAAATTAGTTCAAATGGGTCTAAGCACTATGGTACTTAACATCTGTGGTCATCTGGCCCCTAGACTTAGCACTACTTGAACTTAAGGACATCACACACACCCATGCCCGAGGTAGGATTCGAACTTGCGACCGTAGCAGCAGCGCGGTTCCGGACTGAAGCGCATAGAACCGCTCGGCCACAGCGGCCGGCTAGTATATTAGCAGTTTCGTTGTGACACTGTCGACAGTGTTGTACTGAATCCGATGAGAGGTACCACGGATGGGTTTACAGTGAACGTGAAAGGAAAAGAAAGTTCATACAGTTTGCATCATCTGATCGTGTGTACGAATCTTTCGTTCTTTCTTTATTATGATTTCGTTGGAAGATCTAGAGAAAATGGAAACTGTACTAATGGAAGAAGCTTAGAAAGTAGGTGTAAGTACAAATGAAGATAAAATAACACTGTTGGTAACAGCAAGAACAGCTCAGTTAGAACCAAACCATCTAACGTTCAGGAACCTGACAATACAGAAGACAGACACATTTATGTACGTCGGTGACTGTTTCAACCAACAGAATCTTATAGAACAAGAGATCGTAACAAGAATTCAAGCAGGCGGAAGATGTCTGGGAGCTGTACGTAAGATCATAAGGTCTAAGTTACTATCCAGGCAGGCAAAAATAAGAACATGTCACACCATCATCAAACTAATAATGTGTTGCCCAAGCGAGACATGGGCACTAAAAAAATAAGTGAGGCACGCATCACTATCACTTTTGAAAATAAAGCACTGAGAAAAATATGTGGAACATTGAAAGAAAATGGTAGTTGAGAATATGGGAAAAAAGGGACACAGAGAACCCAGACAATTACACGCACTAACTGACATCATAACGAATGTGAAAACTAAAAGACTAAGATAGTACGGACATATGAGGAGGAAAGAGGAGAATGCGATTATAAAGGCAGTAATAGATGGAGAAGCCGAAGGAAGGAGACCACTAGCCGGCCGAGAGTGAGATACGAGGATGATACCATGGGAGACCTGCAGATACTGGGTCTGGGAGATTTAAGGTGCAGCTGACAGGAAAGTGTGGATGACTGGACTGAGTGAGTTCAAGTACTCTGGCTGCGGTTTGTGTGGCCAGTGGATGTAAGTAAGTAAGTAATCATTTCTTTGTGACATTTTGATTGTGTAACCGTTCTTCATCCAAGAGCATTTACAGGGCTATTACAAATGATTGAAGCGATTTCATAAATTCACTGTAGCTCCATTCATTGACATATGGGCACGACACACTACAGATACGTAGAAAAACTCATAAAGTTTTCTTCGGCTGAAGCCGCACTTCAGGTTTCTGCTGTCAGAGCGCTCGAGAGCGCAGTGAGACAAAATGGCGACAGGAGCCGAGAAAGCGTATGTTGTGCTTGAAATGCACTCACATCAGTCAGTCATAACAGTGCAACGACACTTCAGGACGAAGTTCAACAAAGATCCACCAACTGCTAACTCCATTCGGCGATGGTATGCGCAGTTTAAAGCTTCTGGATGCCTCTGCAAGGGGAAATCAACGGGTCGGCCTGCAGTGAGCGAAGAAACGGTTGAACGCGTGCGGGCAAGTTTCACGCGTAGCCCGCGGAAAAATGGCTCATGCCAGAACTGGAGACCGACAGCGCCGACTTCTTCTTTCAACAGGATGGTGCTCCACCGCACTTCCATCATGATGTTCGGCATTTCTTAAACAGGAGATTGGAAAACCGATGGATCGGTCGTGGTGGAGATCATGATCAGCAATTCATGTCATGGCCTCCACGCTCTCCCCACTTAACCCCATGCGATTTCTTTCTGTGGGGTTATGTGAAAGATTCAGTGTTTAAACCTCCTCTAGCAAGAAACGTGCCAGAACTGCGAGCTCGCATCAACGATGCTTTCGAACTCATTGATGGGGACATGCTGCGCCGAGTGTGGGAGGAACTTGATTATCGGCTTCATGTCTCCCGAATCACTAAAGGGGCACATATCGAACATTTGTGAATGCCTAAAAAAACTTTTTGAGTTTTTGTATGTGTGTGCAAAGCATTGTGAAAATATCTCAAATAACAAAGTTATTGTAGAGCTGTGAAATCGCTTCAATCATTTGTAATAACCATGTATAAAAATTATGACTACAGCTTAGCAAATAAAAATGATAAACTATGTTTCCTTCTGGTGGATCTTCACATCATGGCTATGATAACAGAAAGGAGACTGTCTAATGACAAGGAAGTGCTACCCTTCTGATGGTGGAAGCGATAGCGAAATGTTGACTGTCTCTGATACTTCTAATAGAGGACATCCAGTATTTTTCTGCCTTGAGTATTCGGTATCACCTGCCAGAGCAAAGTTACGTCACAATCGTAATGCGTAGGGCCAGACACGTTAGAGACCGTTGCTCGTGCCGCAGTGTGTCGTATTATTTACGAGCTCTTCTGATGTCTCCAGCTTTCTTTCGGAATGATGCAGCGGTCCGCCTCGTGCGACTTCCTCGCCGCGTTTGTGTCGCCTGCCAGCAGCCCCCTCCCCCTCCCCCTCGCCCCCGCTGTCAGTGCTTCCGTATTGTTGTTGTCGGGCGGACAGGCTGGCGACGTCTGCCCCTCAGGCGAGGGCGCGAACCAATATTGGGGGCACACCTCGCCAGCTCGGACCGCTTGGCCCTCGGCTTCGATCAGGCGAGCAGCCGTCGCACTCAGCACCGTGCCGAATGTAAACATCAGGCACCGCCTCCGCCCCACGCGCAGGCCTCTTCACGTCCAGGAAAGCGACAGCTGCGGAAACTTGGTGCGCCTCCCACTCCCCAGGGTAAACACGACGATTCCTGCTGCGGCACCTGTCCTCTCATTGGCCGGAACGTCACGTGGCTAGTAGTGTATTTCGAGCGGTTATCGTAAATTTATTACGCTGTACTGATAAAATTTTGCCAGTGTTATCATTCGACCCTCAGTACATGATCTTGAAAAGTTCGGTTAATTTATACAGGGAGAGCCAGAAGTGACTGAGGTACAATACGGAGAAAATTGAGGCTCATAGTGTGATAAAATGCCTGCATTTGAATGGTAACAGTGTGTGGGAAATCCATGATGAGAAGTGAGCCTTGGCGGCTCGGCTTGTTTAGCTAACTTTCTCTGGCACCGGTATCGATAGTCACCTCCCTTGTGACTTATCTTTGGTTTTCCTGGTTGAGTTAGAGGTTCGCCGCGGACGCAGTGAGTTGTGAACGGCACATGACCGAAGAAGGAGGACTGGAACAGCTGTGCCCGGCAGCGGGGTTTATTTGGGCCGATTTGGGTTTGACTACGCATGTACCCAACCAGATCGCCGAGGGACTTGTCGAATGTTGGACAGCTGCTAATGAAGGTGACCATGGTTGTGCACTGGAGCTCTGTTGATGGGGGTCCTCCTACTGTTATTCGAGAAGGAGTCAAAAGGGTAACTGATGGTGGGGAAATTGGAAACTTGTGGTAAGGACTGTGGGATCAAACTGCTGAGGTCATCGGTACCTATGCTTACTCACTACTTAATCCAACCTAAGCTGTCTTATGCTAAGGACAACACACTCGCCCACGCTCGAGGGAGGACTCGAACCTCCGACAGGAGTAGTCACGCGAACATTGACAAGGCGCCCTAGATTCAAATGGTTCAAATGGCTCTAAGCACTATGCGACATAACATCTGAGGTCATCAGTCAAATGGTTCAAATGGCTCTGAGCACTATGGGACTTAACTTCTGAGGTCATCAGTCCCCTAGAACTTAGAACTACTTAAACCTCTAACCTAATGACATCACACACATCCATGCCCGAGGCAGGATTCGAACCTGCGACCGTAGCGGTCGCGCGGTTCCAGACTGTAGCGCCTAGAACCGCTCGGCCACCTCGGCCGGCAGGTCATCAGTTCCCTAGGCTTAGAACTACTTAAATCTAAGGACATCAGACACATCCATGCCCGAGGGAGGATTCGAGCCTGCGGCCGTAGCGGTCGATTGGTTCCAGACTGTAGCGCCTAGAACCGCACGGCCACTCCGGCCGGCGAAGGTTGTGGAGTTTAGCGGGATTAACTCATGAACTTTTGTGAATTATAATCAAGCTATTGACCCTCTTAATGTTCATAAAAGAAGAGTTTCCAAATTCTCTGCTAACTGTTCTTCACAAAATCGGATGTGCTCTGTATTTGGTAAATGTAGTTTCCCTTTACTTAAAGGTTCAAATTTCATTCTTACCGTCCATAAACTCAGATGCTTTGTGTTTATTGAATACTGTTTCCTTTTGCTTATTTTGGTAAATTTCAGTAGTTTGTCACTTTATATGTCATTATAATTCTGATGGTATTGATGTTGCAATTAATCTGGAATTTAATTGATCAGTATGCTTTTCTTAAATAAATGTTAAGTTGGTGAAAACGACGAACTATATGATGGGTCTCTCTTCCACGCGTTGTTGTTTGATCCTTTCCTATCATGAACCTGTTACCTGGCTTTCAAGATGTCGGCTGTTTACGGAAATGATTTTCCATCTGATGACACTACTGTGAGGGTGGAAAAGGAATTTCCAAACTGGTTACATTACCCTTAAAGAGGATTCGAGTGCAAGAGCCAGCTGGGAAGCTCACCGTTCCAGCTTTTGCGACTGTTGTGGTGTCATCCTCACAGATTACCCTTCAAAAGTCAAAACGCCATAAGCATCTGCTACAGTAATGTTCTAAACAAGTTATGAGATGCTCTGCTTTGCTCTCCAGAGGCGTTCCTCTTCTGCCTGACAACGCATCAAGTGGCTGTTGGAAAAGGGAGGGCGTTTGACTTATTCTTCCGATCTCGCACCAAATGACCATTCTTGTTCTCAGAAAGGAAGACTGCATTGCGTGGTCGCCGATTTGTTCAGATCGAAGACGTCATTAACGAAGAGGAAGAGTTATTTAAGGCAAAATCTGCAGACTCCTACAGTCAAGTTATTCGGAGGTCAAGAAACGCTCGGAAAAGTGTATAAATCTGCATAAAACAGCCAACAACAAATCATCACAAACGTGTTACATTTTTCAACGGTGAGAATTAGAAACTTACGATACCCCCTCGAACGCCAAAATGTGGTTTAATAACATCCAATACGATTCGAACGTCGGTGAAATAAAAGGTAAATGCGTCAGCAATAACTTCACTGTTGAACGCAGACCAAAGGGCGAATTATGTGGAAAGAGAACACTGAAGGGCTCTACAAGGGGGAGAAACATTCTGATAGCGGTGTAGAAGAAGAGTAGGGAGCCGGAATAGAAGACGTAGGGGATCCAGTGTTAGAATCAAGAGCGATGGACGACTACCATAAGAGGCAAGGAACAACACGTGGGAAAAGCGTTCAGCAATGGAAAATGGTACAAGATGTTCTATATTATAAGGATAATAACTGTAAACTGCAAGAACAGACGGAAATACATGAAAAGATTCCACGAAGAATCCGCTAAGAAAGAAGCAAGAGGAAAACATTGTTAAACGGGACAGAATGGTAGGGCATGTGTTAAGACCTCAAAGAATAACTTCCAGAGTACTTCAGAGAGCTGCAGAAGGTATAAATTCTAGGAGCAAACGAATACTAGAATCACGCAACTTAGAATATAATGTGCAAGGGCCACTCTGAGATGATAAGGAAGGCCCAAGAGAGGAAGTCATTAAGGGTCGCATAAGACCAGTCGGAAGACTGCTGACTGAAAAGAAAAAGTTACTTTGCAGTAAGTTCAAAGTTAATACCTACCTTAGTTCTTAAAGCCTCTTAGGTCCCCGTGTCCATTTGGTATTTGTTTAGACAATTTTCTATTTTTCTTTAAGGACCATTATAGTTTTTCGTCACTGACCTGTAGCCTGATTGTTTTGACTAGTTGGGGAATTCCATTTTTGTCTGTCGTACTTTGTTTCTGTGTATGGCTACACTGAGCTGTTCCTCTGTAATGGCGGCTGCTGCTGGCGGTCGCAGTACATTATGTTCAAGCATGAAACGTGAGTGCATCCGTCACACTCTGCGTTCTGTTACTAATTAAGTTTCGTAGTTATATATTCATCAAAAAAATATATTTGCAGGCTCTGTAGTAGCCTAACGCGGCATATTTTCAAGAAATAACGTAAAGTCCAGTTGGCTGGACGGATGGTCTGAGCGTTGCCCATGACTAATTGTAGATGGCCGACCGCGCAGTCGTCGATATTGCGCGTGACGTCAAAATGACGTCACGTTTGCGGGAATTATTGTGAAACGAGCAATACTCCGCATCATCTCTTTGCATGGAATACATTTCATTGTTTTCTCTTAGAGATGAAGATGCATATTGTTTCGTGTTTTCCATCAGCGTCCCTGTCCAGAACTAGTACAGCTCTGTCTTTGTGCTGTGGGTAGCCATGACGCAGCGAAACGGGTTGTACTCCTCTGCGAACTTGCGGGATCCAATCCACAAATGTAAATTAAATCCCTTTCTGCCGACTGCTTTCAGGTGTAGCGGTCGCGCATGAATTATTTAAACGGTCGTATTGATTTCACACTGGCGCCGCATCCAGTGTAGTGGCCGAAGCCGTCCCCCCGACGACGAGGATACGTTGCCGGCTAATTTCATGTAATTAACGCCAAATTTACTAAAGCGTACTCCCGGTAAACATCCCGTGCATCGTACACCAATACTGAACGTGGAATGCATAAGAAATGAGTATAATAAGCCTAACTACGAAAACATGGAGGCTGCCTGCCTTGTGTAATGCTACACCTCACTTACTACCCGGTGTCAGCTGCGCCGTTAATCGCACGGTTAATATTAAAGTATCCATTTGTGAAAATAGCAATTTAATCCGTATACATTAAGATTAAATTTTAAATTATTGTGTAAAGCAAAGTTCTCATTTTCCACAACTTACATCCTTTCCTGTTTGCCCTCACGAAAACAAAACATGTATTTCCTACAATTACTCTTCTCATTTCGGAATCATAACGCTTTGCTTTGAATATATATATATATATATATATATATATATATATATATATATATATATATATATCGTGAGAGAATGTGCAATAAACGACTCTTAAAAATGGCATGTGATACAGTTTTGCTCACAACTTGTTCTTGAATTGATAATAAACACTTGTTTACTATACAAAATCTATAAGTCTTGATGACCACTGCTGGGACTCAAAGTAAGGCATGAAGTTACTTCACGCTGGGGTACGTAATTAGTAGCTCATAACAATACTATTTGAAGTGTGTTTGACGTCTGACTTTTGTTTTAACAATTGCTTTTGCGCCAAAATAACGTCTACTGTGTTACAAATGAGCTTCAGTGACATTATAGTTTTTTGTGTACAGTCGTACATGTGAAAACCAGTTCTGCTTCTCTAAGCTCATTTCTATAGTAATTAAAAAATAAAATAAATGAAGATTAAACGTAGTGTCGATGGCAAGATAATGAGAGATGAGGTATATGTTCGGATTATAAAAGTATGGTGCAAATAAGCTGCCTGTCGCAAAGAAATAAGAGCACGTGTAATCAGCTGAGTTGGTGCCTGCAGAAACAGAATGCATAAATGCAAAATGCTCCTATATGAGACGCTTGACACAATTACCATGAATAGCGACACAGTTAAGAGACCTGGTAGACGTCGAATAAGGATCAATAGCTTGTACACCAACTACTCCTGCTATAATAACCTCTGAAAATTCGAAGTTCGTTATATCTCTGGATCTCTTATACCTGTTCTTACACTGCCTGGTCGCTGCACACAACTGAAACTTGTCACAACGAAGCGAACATCCGAGGAATGCAGCTGGTTGTATTTATTATTCGTCACTTGACCAAAGACAGTTTGTAGGACAGCACGTATTTCAAAATTTAAGCCAAACAGAGAACACAAAACTAATCTAATCTAATCAAGGCAACCACTGGCAACGAATAATACAGAGCAATGTTCTGATAATTGTTGCAAACTCTAACAAAATGACTCTGAACTCAGTGAGACTTGCGTTTTGTTGGAAGATTGCAGGGAACAAAATGGATTAGACTTCCACATCTGGATAGTCTCACAAGAGCGACCCAATGAGAAATATTTAGCTAAGGTAACTGAGCATCTCAGATACATACACAGACAGGTTAAATATTAGCTGCTCAGAAGATGGATGACGCTACTGCCTGAGCAATACTAATCTTCTTCAAGTACAGTGGAGGTAACCAGTCAGCTCTAGATGACTGCTGGGAAGCGAATCCTCTTAAAATCCAAGTTCCCCCCAGAATTCCCACAATTCCCAGGATCCACTGGGAGGGGAGACAGATTGCTGCTACCAATCTCACGAACGAGCACGTTTCCTTTCCTACATACCTACAGAAAGTTCCCACACAAACCATGCAAAAAAATTACGATTCATGAGGTTTGTACTGCTTTTGAACAGTATCTCTCCATCGGTCAGCAATGATCACACCATATCTAGTGGCAAGGGCGATCAATAGTAACTGTTTCATAATATGGCAAAATCTCTTCACCTTCTAGAACAGAATTATCAGACCCATCTGTTACCAAATCAGAATCAGCTAATTCATATATTTTCCTCTTCGTTGGTCATCAGTTCATTAATCCTAAAATCGCTCTAATTACTACTTGACATAGCTCGTCCCCTTTAAGTTTCACGTTCCGCTTGACTATAAACGTTTTTGTATACATTAGTATCCAGGTCAAATCCCTTCATTTTTGTCATTAAACACTCACCTAACAATTTTTCTTTTCGAACTACGTTCTGTTCACTTGGTATTCTTCATTATTACAATGACCATAAAAAAAAATGGTTCACATGGCTCTGAGCACTATGGGACTCAACTGCTGAGGTCATTAGTCCCCTAGAACTTAGAACTAGTTAAACCTAATTAACCTAAGAACATCACAAACACCCATGCCCGAGGCAGGATTCGAACCTGCGACCGTAGCGGTCTTGCGGTTCCAGACAGCAGCGCCTTTAACCGCACGGCCACTTCGGCCGGCCTGACCATAAAATCTCTGATTTCCTGTAGCTTTAAAACTTTTTCTACATTCCTTAAGCCAATTTCGATATATATACTTCATCTCAAACTGATGAGGTACCAGTGTCATTTTTCCTGTACATTTCCTCTGTTACCTCTCTCTGTTGTCTTTACTCCCTTCCATGGGTCTCTTTATGTCCTCTCATATCCTGCTTTAATTTCTAGCTCTTGAATTCCAATTAAAATCTCTTTATTTTACACATGCTGATATACCAGCATCGCTTCTCCCATAATTTCCAACATTTCATTTCTGAATCCATCCTCCATACTGATAACCACCATTATTAAAACTTCATCTACTACTCTTATACAAAGCCCTGTCCTACAATTCATCATATTTCAAAAATTGTTCAGATGAGTCGGCAGACCATATATGAAGCCTCCATTGTACTGTTCCTTGTAATCTCGTCTTTAATGCATGAGTCTGAGTCATTTCATCAAATTATTTGTCCAAGCGAATTAATATTGACACTTATTTTTCTCAAAATTCTTCCTTGCTTGTACTTCCTTCTATATACTTTGACACATTTAAAAATTAACTTTTCATTCTTACTTGTTTTTACTCAGACCACAATGTACGAAAAAATTTCTTCTTAAATTCACTATAAAATATTCTTCACCTTTTCATTTCATGCTTCCCCATCCAAAAACTGTTCCAGTAACTTAATCTTCAATAACAACGTCTAACAAGTCCTGTGGAATGCAGTTCGCTTTCCCCAAGGAATCTATGTAGAGCCGGCCAGAATGGCCGAGCGGTTCTAGGCGCTACAATCTGGAACCGCGCGACCGCTACCATCGCAGGTTCGAATCCTGCTTCGGGCATGGATGTGTGTGATGTCCTTAGGTTAGTTAGGTTTAAGTAGTTCTAAGTTCTAGGGGACTGATGACCTCAGAAGTTAAGGCCCATAGCGCTCAGCGCCAGTTGAACCAATTATGTAGAGGAATATTTGCCCACTTGCCACCATACTCGTTAAAATAACTGTTTGTTGTTAAGACTTTTGGTAATTCTACAAGTTTCTTTTGAATGTTTACCACATTCTCTACCTATACAAGTCCATTACTTTTACAGTAACTGATCTCCACATACCGTGAAAACTCTTTCCTGTTTTATTAAGTTTTGCATTAATTGTAGAAATCTTATCATAAGTACTCAAAAATGGCTCTAAGCACTATGGGACTTAACATCTGAGGTCATCAGTCCCCTAGACGTAGAACTACTTATACCTAACTAACCTAAGGACATGACACACATCCATGGCCGAGGCAGTATTCGAACCTGCAACAGTAGCAGCAGCGCTGTTGCGGACTGAAGCGCCTAGAACTGCTCGGCCACACACGGCCGGCTCGTTAGTACTACATTCAAATAGTTTGACATTCCTAACTAAGTTTTATTTTACATCTACAATTTCTAATCCTAATTATATGACCTCAAATTTCGTTATATCTACAGTATAATAATTTTGAAATTCTTTGAGGTTTTATCTGTTCCATTAGACAAGTTTAGTTGAACATTTTCGATCCTGTTTTCAGCTTCTTCCATTTGAGAATGTAATAGTGTTTTAATTAATTGATTTCTACAACCTCACCGCTATTTATATTATGTCTACTTCTTAGTTTGTCATTTTGTATGTCTGCCATGGGTCCTTGGGTGCTTGCCATGTGATAAGACAGGCAGTCTTTCTTTTACTTCTACAGATGGACTACATATTTAGTAACTTTTACTTTGCTGTTAACTTGCACAATTTTGTAGTTTTTCCACTGCTCAGATACTTGGTTTAATTTTTACTACCGAGCGAGGTGGTGCAGTGGTTAGCACACTGGACTCGCATGAGGGGGACGACGGTTCAAACCCACGTCCGGCAAAACTACTTTAGGTTTTCCGTGATTTCCCTAAATCGCTTCATGCTAATTCTGGTGTAGTTACTTTGGAAGCGCATGGCCAACTTCTTTCTGATGGGACGACGATATCGCTGTTTGGTCCACTCTCCCAAACCAACCATCAAACCAACTAATTTGGTCTTGTACTTTTCTTGATTCATCATTTTTTTTAAATTTCTTTATAATCCAGATTTCGTTTGAGTTATCCGTTTCTCTGCTATTTGATAGTTCAGCTCTTTTCTTAATTTATTTTTTAGCTGTGCTACCTCACTACTCAGTTTATGTCTTAGCTTGTTTCTTAAATTGTTCATCTACCTTAACAAGTATTAATTTTCCCTGAATACGAACTTCCAAAATTTCGATCGAAGACTGTATCACATCACCCATTGATTCCATTTCATTTATGCATTCGCTATTTTCACAGGTCCTTATTTACTACGGTAAAAAAATAGAAATATCACATGGAACTTCATCTCCTAAAGTTTTCACTTCACTGAAATCAGAATAGTAGTTCAAATTCAGTATGAGTACTTATCTTTTTGGTTTTCCATTATGTGGCACACAGTGCGGTTCACAACAATCAGTCCAGTCATCCTGATATCCATATTTTTGTTAATAATTGATATTTGCTGTTCAAAAACGCCTTGATGGATTGTTTCAGTCGTTTGCAACATCTGAAAAACTGAAAGAACTGCGTTATAAAGGTAGCTCCTTGTCGAAATCCCAGCCTACCTCACCATTAGCAACGCTCCTCAACATAAACATCATTTCCGCCCTTTCTATTGCTCATGAAAACCACACATCGTATGTGTGGTGTCACCGCCAGACACCACACTTGCTAGGTGGTAGCCTTTAAATCGGCCGCGGTCCGTTAGTATACGTCGGACCCGCGTGTCGCCACTATCAGTGATTGCAGACCGAGCGCCGTCACACGGCAGGTCTAGTCTAGAGAGACTTCCTAGCACTCGCCCCAGTTGTACAGCCGACTTTGCTAGCGATGGTTCACTGACTACATACGCTCTCTATTGCAGAGACGACAGTTTAGCATAGCCTTCAGCTACATAATTTGCTACGATCTAGCAAGGCGCCATATTCAGTTACTATGTCTTCTGAACAGATAATATTGTGACTCATGCACCATCAAGAGTGACGTTCATCATTAATGGATTAAAGTATCAAACTACATACGTCCGTTTTCTGAATTCTAATTCCTTCTCATGTTCCAGACCTCACGTCAGTATAGTTCTTCCCTCCTCACGCCAACCTGCGTGAGCTAAAACGCGTGCATTTCGGCCTCCTCTAGTAACACGGTGTTGGCTCTTCTGCCAACACAACAGTACTTTGTGCCACCATACAGCGAGACCTTTAGAGGTGGTTGTCGAATTTGCTGTACACTGAAGTACCTCTAATACCCAGCAGCACGTCCTATAGCATTGATACATTCCTGTATTCGTCGTGGCATACTATACACAAGTTCATCAAGGCACTGTTGGTCCAAACTGTCCCATTACTCAACGGCGATTCGGCGTAGATCCCCCAGAGTGGTTGGTGGGTCGCGTCGTCCATAAACAGCCCTTTTCAATCTATCCCAGGCATGTTCGATAGGTTTCACGCCTGGAGAACATGCTGGCCACTCCAGTCGAGCGATGTTGTTATCCTGAAGAGAGTCATTCACAAGATGTGCACGGTGAGGCCGCGATTGTTGTCCACGAAGACGAATGCCTCGCCAATATGCTGCCGATATGTTTGCACTATCTGTCGGAGGATGGCATTCACGTATCGTACAGCCGTTACGGCGCCTTCCGTGAGTACCAGCGGCGTACGTCGGCACCACATACTGTCATCCCAAAAAAGCAGGGAACCTCCACCTTGGTGCACTTGCTGAACAGTGTATCTAAGGCGTTCAGTCTGACTGCGTTGCCTCCAAACACGTCTCCGACGATTGTCTGGTTGAATAGATATGCGGAACTCATCGGTGAAGATATGCCAATCCTGAGTGGTCCATCTGGCATGTTGTTGGGCCCATTTTTACCGCGCTGCATGGTGTCGTGGTTGCAAAGGTGGACCTCGCCATGGAGTGAAGTTGCGCATCGTGCAGCCTATTGCGCAAAGTTTGAGTCGTAACATGACGTCCTGTGGCTGGACGAAAAACATTATTCAACATGGTGACGTTGCTGTCAGGGTACCTCCAAGCCATAATCCGTAAGTAGCGGTCATCCACTGCTGTAGTAGCCCTTGGGCGGCCTGAGAGAGGCTTGTCATCGGCAGATAATGTCTCTCTGTATTTCCTCCATGTCTGAACAACGTCGCTTTGGGTCACTCCGAGACGCCTGAACAGTTCCCTTGTTGTGAAACTTTCCTGGCACAAAGTAACAATGAGGACGCGATCGAATCGCGGTATTGGCCGTCTAGGCACGATTGAACTACAAACAACACAAGCCTCCGTCTAATAGGCGCTGCTCATGCAAGGTTGTTTACATCTTTGGGCTGGTTTAGTGACGTCTATGAACAGTCAATGGGACTGTGTCTCTGATACAATATCCGTAGTGAACGTCCATCTTCAGATGTTCTGGGAACCGGAGTGATGTAAAACTTTTTTTTTTTGTGTACAATATCATGCAGACGCTGGCTTGTGCTCTAAGTGTAGAAGAGTTATCCGAAAGTGGTAATAAAATAGTTCTTTGTGCAGGAATCGAAGCAATACTGTGTTGATGGATTGTGCGTGTTTGAGATTCTGGATCAAGTGTACAGGGTGGCAGCCAGTCAAAGAGTATTTTATTCCAAAGGTCCCAGTTGAGGCTTTACGGTAGGAGCTACTAAACGGTTTTCAATAAACCATGATGCTAGATGTCTAATAGTTTGCAAGTTATGGTTTATTGAAATAATAACGGAACTGAATGGGCACCTATGTACAGTGCATCACAAAAGTATTCGACTACCCTCATTGTTCTTGAAATGTGAAGTACTCTTAACAAATTTGAGGCCCAAGAAACGCAATTGCCTGTGCATCCTGTAGTGTGAATATTGTCTGACAATGTACCACAAGCAGGTCGCTGTATAACAGAATTAACTACGTGCAGTGTATATTTGCATTATGAGACACGACATCATGCAGTCACTTTACCATTCGGCCACATCTCGTATAGGCGGTGGTGGTGCTAGCTGTAGACGAGCAGGCTCATTCTGTGCTGTGTTTCCGTGTTGTTAACACGCATGGTGCACAGTACGATGGGGCGGAAAGGAAACAATACGTCATTTGAAAAGAGACAACTTGTTATTTTGCATCACCTTAAAGGACGTTCCGAAAGACAGATTGCCGCACTGTTACAAATGAGTAAGAGAACTGTAGGTGACATTATACGAAGGTTCAATAGAGGAGATAGAATTGAAAGTAAACCAAAAACAGGGTGACCAAAGAAGCTGAGTAGAAGAGAGGAAACCGGAGTAATAAGAACAATTAAAACGAATCCAAGGTCGTCGGTAACGAAAATTGCCGCAGGAATATGAGAAAGACATGCACCCTGTAACATTCCAACTAATTGTCAGACGAGAGGGGTATAATGTTCGAGTAAGCAGGAAGAAGCCTATTATAAACGAGAGAAATAGAAAGCAACGACTGAACTCCCCGAAGCAGCACGTAATTAAAAGTGCCAGTTGGTGGGACGAAGTACTTTTTTCGATGAATGTCAAGTGCAGATGTTCTCCTCAAACGGAAGACCTATGACTTGGAGCAAACCACGCGGAGAATTTCAGTCGAAGCATCTGCTACACACAGTTAAACACGGTGGTGGAAGTGTCACGATTTGGGGTCCCATGTCGTTATCTGGGGTAGGCGAATCAGCGTTCATTGAAGGTGCAATGGACAAGCATAACTATCTGAATATACTAAAACAGAACTTACCGCAAAGTGCTGCAAGTTTCGGGCTTACGTGGACGTTCAAATTGTATCATAACTATGATCCGATGTATATTTGCCATAAGGATTTGGATACCCCTCCTCAGAGTTCAGTAGAGTTTGAACGTGCGGGATGTGCTGAATGTCACATTTTTTACAAGGTGGTTGGGTAGAAAATCTTTGGAGTGAATTGAAGCGAAAAGTATGACAAACGCCAGTGACATCAAAACAAGCTTTGAAGGGACGAATACTGGAAGAATGGCGACAAATAAGTCCTAATTATACGCGAAAGCTCGTTCACAGCATTCCTAAACGTTTGGAACAAGTGATTAAGCGAAAAGGAATACATACACTGTATTAAAATGTACAAGGTTGTGATTGTTATACTTCCCGCACGAAAACCTTCAGGGCTGTGATAGTGGGCATGTTTCTTTATGTATTATTGTTTATGTTTGCAAATAGAAAAATGCTGTTCTTTTATTTATTACATTGTCCTATATCATTTTGTACCGAGACTACTCCTGTAATGTGTGATGCCTGTCTATAATCAAGGAAAAATAAAACATAACATTGGTGGTCGAATACCTTTGTGAGTCGCTGTATATTATGTTGTTGAATAAGCGAACCTCGCTCTGTTAGAATACTGTAATTGCAATAAGCAGTATTCCATGCGCTGCATTGCGTGTTACCTTAGCATATACTCGTAAGACTATCACTGTTAAAATTAATGTGGGCATTGCTTTATTTTTAAAAATTACACCGTAACATTGGCCTAAATGGGAGAGCCTTGGCAGCCTGCTACGATATTTTTCGACGTATTTTCCGCACGGCTGGTCATGTGATAGTCCAGCGGTTGAGAGTAACATTCTCCAAAAATTGCAGCAGCTGGGGACGGGGCAGAGCCGCCGGTTTTTACAACGCAAGTGTGTGTAACGTCGGGATGCGCAGCACCGGGAAAACAACCGGCTCACAAACAACACGGCACGGCAAAGCGGCGCAGCGGCGTTTCTTCCAGCCGGTGCACACACAGCTCGATGGCACAGCCTGTTGACTCTGAACAGGTCCTGTCACAACAAGTTTTATTGCGTGGCATTCTGGCTCGCTCCCGTGCGTTTTATGTCCAGCACACGTCGCGTCCGGGCGGTTGGTATAAATTCTTTACCTGCTACAGAACTGCAGGAACGCGCCCAACTTTTCTGACTTACGAAAGTAACGTGCACAATGATGATACCACAGTATTCTCTTTACTCTGAAGTCGGTTGAGGATGATTACACCTCCGAGATTAACTGAGCATGAATTGATGAAAGGAGAAATTATAAAAATGCAGTAAATGAAGCAGGCAAAAAGGAATACTAACGTCTCAAAAATGATATCGACAGGAAGTGCAAAATGGCTAAGCAGGGATGGGTAGAGGACAAATATAACGATGTAGAGGCTTATCTCACTAGGGGTAAGATAGATACTGCCTACAGGAAAATTAAAGAGACCTTTGGAGATAAGAAAACCACTTGTATGAACATCAAGAGCTCAGATGGAAACCCAGTTCTAAGCAAACAAGGGAAAGCAGAAAGGTGGAAGGAGTATATAGAGGGTCTATACAAGGGCGATGTACTTGAGGACAATATTATGGAAATGGAAGAGGAGGTAGATGAAGATGAAATGGGAGATATGATACTGCGTGAAGAGTTTGACAGAGCACTGAAAGACCTGAGTCGAAATAAGGCCCCCGGAGTAGACAACATTCCATTGGAACTACTGACGGCCTTGGGAGAGCCAGTCCTGACAAAACTCTACCATCTGGTGAGCAAGATGTATGAGACAGGTGAAATACCCTCAGATTTCAAGAAGAATATAATAATTCCAATCCCAAAGAAAGCAGCTGTTGACAGATGTGAAAATTACCAAACAATCAGATTAATAAGCCACAGCTGCAAAATACTAACACGAATTCTTTACAGACGAATGGAAAAACTAACAGAAGCCGACCTCGGGGAAGATCAGTTTGGATTCCGTAGAAATACTGGAACACGTGAGGCAATACTGACCTTACGACTTATCTTAGAAGAAAGATTAAGGAAAGGCAAACCTACGTTTCTAGCATTTGTAGACTTACAGAAAGCTTTTGACAATGTTGACTGGAATACTCTCTTTCAAATTCTAAAGGTGGCAGGGGTGAAATACAGGGAGCGAAAGGCTATTTACAACTTGTACAGAAACCATATGGCAGTTATAAGAGTCGAGGGATATGAAAGGGAAGCAGCGGTTGGGAAGGGAGTGAGACAGGGTTGTAGCCTCTCCCCGATGTTATTCAATCTGTATATTGAGCAAGCAGTAAAGGAAACAAATGAAAAATTCTGAGTAGGAATTAAAGTCCATGGAGAAGAGATAAAGACTTTGAGGCTCGCCGATGACATTATAATTCTGTCAGAGACAGCAAAGGACTTGGAAGAGCAGTTGAACGGAATGGACAGTATCTTGAAAGGAGGATATAAGATGAATATCAACAAAAGCAAAACGAGGATAATGGAATGTAGTCGAATTAATTCGGGTGATGCTGAGGGAATTAGATTAGGAAATGAGACACTTAAAGTAGTAAAGGAGTTTTGCTATTTGGGGAGCAAAATAACTGATGATGGTCGAAGTAGAGAGGATATAAAATGTAGACTCGCAATGGCAAGGAAAGCGTTTCTGAAGAAGAGAAATTTGATAACATCGAGTATAGATTTAAGTGTCAGGAAGTCATTTCTGAAAGTATTTGTATGGAGTGTAGCCATGTATGGAAGTGAAACATGGACGATAAATAGTTTGGACAAGAAGAGAATAGAAGCTTTCGAAATGTGGTGCTACAGAAGAATGCGAAGATTAGATGGGTAGATCACATAACTAATGAGGACGTATTGAATAGGAGTGGGGAGAAGAGAAGTTTGTGGCACAACTTGACCAGAAGAAGGTATCGGTTGTTAGGACATGTTCTGAGGCATCAAGGGATCACCAATTTAGTATTGGAGGGCAGCGTGGAGGGTAAAAATCGTAGAGGGAGACCAAGGGATGAATACACTAAGCAGATTCAGAAGGATGTAGGTTGCAGTAGGTACTGGGAGATGAAGAAGATTGCACAGGATAGAGTAGCATGGAGAGCTGCATCAAACCAGTCTCAGGACTGAAGACCGCAATAACAACAAAAACATGAATCTCTCACGTTTAACTGGGTGATGTAAGAAAGACCAACAGGGAATTGTCTACGGAACTACCGGATACCATTGTCATGTTTTTATATAGCTTTTCTCGTGTTTATGTATGAATACAGAACAACCCAAAATGAATACGGTAACTACGTATCACTGTTACTACACAGGTGTCAAAAACCTAACGACGAAAGTAACTTTTGCTTGATGTGTCACTGCCAAGTGACACAACTCCAGGAACTTGCACTACACATTCAAAGAACTGTTGCAGGATAGTATAGAACGTAGCTGAAAGGAGTACTAAATGGCAAGAACTGAATAGACACTTTTGTTCACCTACAAAAATCAGTCTTACACTGAGGTGACAAAACTCATGGTACACCTCGTAATATCGTGTCAGACCTCCTTTTTCCAGGCGTAGTGCAGGAACTCGAGGTGGGATGGACTCAACAAGTTGCTGGCAGTCCCCTGCAGAAATATTGAGCTACGATACCTCTATAGCCGTCCGTAACTGCAAAAGTTCAAAATGGTTCAAATGGCTCTGAGCACTATGGGACTCAACTGCTGTGGTCATAAGTCCCCTAGAACTTAGAACTACTTAAACCTAACTAACATAAGGACATCACACACATCCATGCCCGAGGCAGGATTCGAACCTGCGACCGTAGCGGTCGTGCGGTTCCAGACTGTAGCGCCTTTAACCGCTCGGCCACTCCGGCCGGCAACTGCAAAAGTGTTGCGAATGTAGGATGTTGTGGACGAACTGACCTCTCGATGACGTACCATAACTGTTCGATGGGTGGCCATATCATTCGCTCAAACTGTCCAGAACATTATTCAAATCAATAACGAACAATTGTGGCCCCGTGACATGGCGCATTGTCACCCATAAAAAATTCAATGTAGTATGATAACATGAACATGAATGACTTGGACAGGATTTGTAATTGGTGTAAAGAATGGCACCTAACTCTAAATATAGATAAATGTAAATTAATGCAGATGAGTAGGAAAAAGAATCCCGTAATGTTTGAATACTCGATTAGTAGTGTAGCGCTTGACACAGTCACGTCGATTAAATATTTGGGCGTAACATTGCAGAGCGATATGAAGTGGGACAAGAATGTAATGGCAGTTATGGGAAAGTCGGATAGTCGTCTTCGGTTTATTGCTAGAATTTTGGGAAGATGTGGTTCATGTATAATGGAGACCGCTTATAAAGCACTAATACGACCTATTCTTGAGTACTGCTCGAGTGTTTGGGATCCCTATCAGGTCGGATTGAGGGAGAACATAGAAGCAATTCAGAGGCGGGGAGCTAGATTTGTTAGTGGTAGGTTCGATCATCACGCGAGTGTTATGGAAATGCTTCAGGAATTCGGGTGGGAGTCTCTATAGGAAAGGAGGCGTTCTTTTCGTGAATCTCTACTGAGCAAATTTAGAGCACCAGCATTTGAGGCTGACTGCTGTACAATTTTACTGCTGCCAACTTATATTTCGCGGAAAGACCACAAAGATAAGATAAGAGAGATTAGGGCTCGTACAGAGGCATATAGGCAGTCATTTGTCCCTCGTTCTGTTTGGGAGTGGAACAGGGAGAGAAGATGCTAGTTGTGGTACGAGGTACCCTCCGCCACGCACCTTATGGTGGATTGCGAAATATGTACGTAGATGTAGTTGAACTCAACAAATTGCTGCAAAAGGTCTCCATGTAGCCGGACATAATCATTTTCGGCCAGTGATCTTTTCTGTTGGACCGGAGGACCCCATTCCATTCCATGTAAACACAGCCCACATCGTTCTGGAGCTATCACCAGCTCGCACAGTGCATTGTGGACAATTTGGCACTTTTAACAATACCACCGCTTGCAAAGTAGGTTAGAAATAAAATAATGTTGCTCACGCAGCATATGTTCACTTTATCCGGCAACAACAAAGTTATTGACTGCGGATGGTATCGTCAGAATGGAAATAATGAAGTCACTGTAGAAAAATTCATTAATTTTGACACTTATCTTGAATGGATTCCCACGCAGATTTCGTCGAAGTTGTTGTGGCCCGTCTTGTTGATTCTAGGGTGATTCCACTTTGACTGCTAGAAGGTCCAGATCTGTATTTTAGCAATATTTGAAGACCCAAGAAATGCGTTTTTCAGGAAATTCTTAATGATCAAACAATCGCAGATCAGAACAATGGTATGGTAGAAATAATATTTTGACTTGGTGTTAACGATCCACATTTTTATTAAACTTCTTGTAAATTCACAAATACTTTTTCTTAATTGTCAAATCATCAAGAAAACAGTTTTGTATCAATCTTTATATACTTAATTTCCACTTTAACCAAACCAAGACTTGACTGTTCTTTTACAAAGCTAAATAACAACATAACTTCTGCAAATTGAAACAAAGACTGCTCTGTGCGCATTCGCGCCAGAACGGTTACAAGTAAGTCAAAGCTTATGACAGTCTCCCAGAAATGAATACACACAAGAACCATATCACCGCAGTATATCGATACATCGGAGTACCTATAAATTAATAAAACCAAATGTGAATATTGTCACAAAAATATGTCTGTTGCTTCGCAGAAAAGCAGTACCATATTACTGGTATCGAGAACTGGGGTTGGAGTGCCGTAATGGTCACGTAAATTAAGAACCATTACACACTGTAACCCAACCATCAGCGCTAACAAACTAAAATCAGGACTCAGATTACCAGACCCCGGCTTTACAGCCGTCGTGGATGCAACAGAAATGGTGACGACCGCAGGAGAGACCCTGCAGACGATGTCATGGGGTTAACAAAGACACTGACGTCGGTCGTCTGCTGCCATAACCCATTAACGCTAAATTTCGCCGCACTGTCTTAAGGGGCTCCGGAACGCCCTATACTTGCAATGTTAAAATAACGCTTATAAATTACATTTTTTCTCACAAAGTATTTGAGGTAGGAAGTTGAACTTTTTACAGATTATTTATTGGAATATGGGCTACAACTTAACACAGGGATTTTACAAAATTTTAGTTCAGTTATTAAAGATGATTTTTTTTCAATTGTAATGAAAATTCACAACATTTTTTTGCAATTTTTTATTTACATATTCAAAAATATACAGTTTTTTTGAAAAGGGCTGTGTTAAATTATGCAGAAGGTACTGTGTAACATTTACTGAAAGTTTGAAACAAATATGTTTGGAAGATCCTTAGAAAACATGTAATTAGTATGAGAAAATAAAAGTTTTGGAAATCGAGCGACAAAGATTGGATTAACTTTTTAGTGCATTCCAGGTCCATAGGATGGATTATCTTCATCCTCTGCAAACACCTCGTCCAGTTTCCTCTTGTTCCTCCTCCTGTTTACTCTTTACAGCGCTGTCTGCAGCCCGAAGGCGTTCCTTGTCTAAAGCAAGCATCGCTCGTACCATGTTAGAACCTATCTTCATTCCCATATTTCTAAATACCTTGCACCTTACAATGTTGCCATCATTGAAAGTCGCAACAGCAACTTTACTTTTACTCATTATTATACTTCAACAAAACAGAGACTCATGAAACAGAATTAATTACGAATATTTTCGAGATAACGACAGAGTAAATAAACATGAAACAATCGACAATCACACCTGCGATATATATTGAACCATCACAGGTTAGCCACAACACATACTTTACCTCACATCACTAAAATGTACCTGATGAACACGGACGTTAATAATAACACCATTTGACAGCAGTTTAACAGCGCCACAGTGGGTCACGCCCATGTAGAACACATTTCAAAAAAAATTTAAAAATAGTTGTAGTCTTCGGAATTGAATAAATTATATATCTATTAAAAGGTAATAGTCTGCAGATTCAGAAAACGCAAAAAAGTAAAAATTGAACTTTTCATGATTTTGAGCCTTTCCGGAGCCCCTTGATGGATACGTCTGCCGTACCTCCCACATTGATTTCTGTGGTCATATCACCCAGCGTTGCTTGTCTGTTAGCACTGACAACTCAACGCAAATGCCGCTACTCTCGGTCATTAAGTGAAGGCCTCCGGCCACAGCGCTTACCGGGATGAGAGGTAATGCCTGAAATTGGGTATTCTCGGCTCACTCTTAACACTGTGGAGCTCACAATGTTGATTTCCCTAACGATTTCCGAAAGGGAATGTCCCATGTTTCTAGCTCCAACTACCATTCCGCGTTGAAAGTCTGTTAATTCCCGTCGTGCGGCCATAATGACTTAGGAAACCTCTTCACATGAATCACATGAGTAACAAATGACCGCTCTGTCAATGTGCTGCCCCTTTATATCTTTTGTATCCGATACTACCACCATCTGTATACGTGCATATCGCTATCCCATGACTTCTGTCACCTTAGTTTAATTCCCACAACTCTCGATGGTGCGCTGGACAAAATGGAGAGTCGTGGTCCTTAACAGAGTCTGTGATCACCACAGGTTGCCATGCATGTTATGCAACGGGCTTCCATTATGCCCGCAAGGTTGTGCAGTAGGACGTTCCATTCCAGTGCAACTGACAACTGGTTCTTCCACCATCTCAGGCGATAACTGGAAGGTGCGTGTGGATGTGCTACAGAGCGTCTCCCCAACGCATTCCATGCGCTCTAGCTGCAACACCTTTCGTCGCTATCGCAACACCGTCTGTTCGTATACCATATATTACAGAGCATTAATGTCAATATTTGAACACTATTTGTTGTTTCATTACACATTACCTACATCGTTCTTACCTTTTTCTTAAATCCGTTATGAGGGAGGTACATTACTTTTCACATATAAAAAAACAACAGCTGCTGCAAACGATCTGTAACACAAGTCTCCTGTTATCGAGATTGTCAACACGATGTATTCCTGCACAGCTGGTGTTTACGGTAACTGTCAGGCTGAGGGGCCGTGGTCAAAGTGTAATATTATTTGCTTGTGTTTCTCCGTGGTATACAACAGACATCTATGGAGATAACATCCAACAAGAGCATCGAACGTTCAAGGGTCCCCTAACTGTTAACGCATTGTTGTGTAGAGTAAACCAACATTAGTCACGAATTGGCAAAAGCATGTGATCAAGACTGACTGGTGAAATCATTATCGAATACAAGTAGTCTAATCGAAAATTAGAATTACTTTTATGAATTCGCCTCCCACGTTACATTTTATTCCTGTTTCCTTTCTGTAAAAATTATTATTTGTGCATTTATTTTATCTTGCATAATAAGAGCCTCAGGCCATATCTTGCACCTAAAGGAAAACACTTTGGGAGCCAGTGTTATTATTTTTATGGACGTACTCTTGTGTACCACTACATACACAGTAGTAAGGGGAGGTGAGCTACAAAGTGACGCAGCAGCTGCCGTCGTAGGAAAGTAAACGAGCTAAAATGATTAGCAAACACTGAAATACAGTAAACAGAACTTTTCCGTAACTTTCAGCTGCCTCCAAACATTGCAAAAAAACTTTGCAAAAGAACAAAAAGCCCAGATATTACAAGAGCATCGTGCAGTGTCAGGTTCCTGCTACTAATGGACGAACAAACTTTCGAAGTCTGGCTAAGCCTGAAGACAGTCGAAAACTGCGACTGAGACTGGTTGTACAGCTGCTGCCGGCATTCCTATATAGCGCCGACAGAGAGTACTCATAGTCGAAGCTGCTGAAGATGTGGCTCAGTGGCCGCGCACCACTGGATCCGTTGGACCCATGCACGACTATTATCGGCCTATGCCGGAAACGTGACAACGTTGGCAACTGTGAGACGCGGGTGGGGCTGGTATCGATCAATGATACCACACATAACGATAATAATGGCAATAAAAGCAGGAATTTAAGAGGATGAGACGTGGATAAATTGAAAGAACTAGAGTTTGTTGAAAGATTAAAAACAATCATTAGGCAACCATTGAGTGAAACAGGAAAAAGGAATACTATAGACAGCATAGGATCAAATAGCTAAAAATTTAATGCCTAAAAGAAACCCTGGAATAACGGAGGAGATACTGAATTTAAATAACGAAATGAGAAAATACAGAAACGTAGCAAATGAAGGTAATAAAGAGCTATAAAAATGAGACTGACAGATAGTGAGCGTAGAAGCATGCTAATGTAGAGAAAAAATACATGCCACATGCAGAAAAAAAGAAAAGATTATTGGGTAAAAAGAAGCACCTGTGTCAATAAAAGACAATCACTTGTATTAACAACAAGTGTTTAGACAGCAAGCCAGTGCCAAGCAAAGAATGGAAAGCTTATAGATGGAGTGAATCTATGGAAGTCCTATACAATGGAAATGAGCTTGAAGACGATATTATAGCAAGGAAAGGTAAAGTAGATGAGAGATGGGAGACTGATGCGACAAAACACTTTAAGGGATAAGCCGAAGCAAGGTGCCAGAAGTAGATGACACTCCATCAGACTTATTCAGAAGCCTGGGACAATCACCCACAAAAGAACCATTCCACACGGCGTACAATATACAAGAGACCCTCAGACTTCAATTAGAATGTAACAGTTCCATTTCCAAAAAAAGCAGGTGCTAAAAGGTATGAACATTAGGTTACTATCACCTGCGACCTAGGTGGGCGGTACAGTAGCTCTGCGTGTTCGGTCAGAGGGCTGGCTGCCCTCCGTAATAAAAAAAAAAAAGTAAATAAAAGAAAAACTGGATAAACGAATCAACGATGACCTTGAAAGGGTGTCAAATGACAGCTGGCGAGACAAAATGTAACGAACAATCACGAATAAAAAGGTGTAGTGTCTTTTTTTAGTAATCAAAACGTCTTTGGCTCCCGGTTTGAAACATGCCACTGCTTATATTTTGATTAATAATCAGCACTGGCGGTCGAAGACTTTCGGCATAAGAAGCCAACGGCCTCGTTTCAAGGATGGAGGAGCGGACAGAGGTTCAGGGCACTCTCTTGTCCTTGGGGCTGGAAACCGCCCCTGAGAATGGAAGAATCAACAATGATCAATGGCATGAGGTTGCAGAGGGCAATGGAAACCACTGCATTAAAGTCACGTAACGCGTGTCCATAGGACATGTGGCCTGTAAAGGAAAGGTGTCATGATAATCTCTCCATTGCCAAAAGATTCCGGCAGAGTCCCCCATTCGGATCTCTGGGAGGGGACTGCCAAGTGGGTAGGAACCATGAGACCAAGGTTGAACAACCAACAAAAAGATAACGTACTACGAGTTGGGGCGTGGAATGGCAGAAGCTTGAACGTGGTAGAGAATTGCAAAGGCTCAGCCTGAATTTGTAGGGGTCAGTGAAGTGAAATGGAAATAAGACAAGGATTTCCACTGAGATGAGTATAGGTAAATATCAACATCAGCAGAAAATTGTATAACGGGAGTACGATTTGGTATAAGTAGGTAGGTAGGGCATACAGTGTATTACTGTGAACAGTTCACTGGCTGGGTTGTTCTTCTCAGAATCTACACCAACAACCATCGACAACAACAGTTCACGTACACATGCCGACGTTGATGTATAAAATGTTTGAGTCTGGCGACATACCATCTGACTTTCGGAAAAACGTGATCCACACAATTCCAAGGACTGCCAGAATTATCACACAAGCAGCTTAACGGCTCATGCATCCAAGTTGCTAACAGGTGTAATATACAGAAGAATGGAGAAGAAAGTTGAAGAAGTGTTAGATGAAGGTCAGCTCCGCTTTAGGTAAGGTAAAGGCAACAGAGAGGCAATTCTAACGTTGCAGTTGATAAGTGTAGCAATACTAAAGAGAAATCAAGACACGTTCATATGGTAAGTCGACCTGGAAAAAGCATTCGACAACTTAAAATTCTGCGAGATGATCGAAAATCTGAGAAACATAAGGGAAAGTTGTAGGGAAAGAGAGGTAATATGGATAAGAGCCAACAGGGAATAACAAGACTGGACAACCATGAACGAAGTGCTCGAATTAAAAAGTATGTAAGGCAGTCTTTCGCCCCTACAGTTCAATATGTACATCGAAGAAGCAATGACGAAAATAAAAGAAAGGTTCTGGATTGGGATTAAAATTCGAGTTGAAAGGATATCAATGATACGATTCCCTGATGACATTGCTATCCTGAGTGACAGTGAAGAAGAATTACGGTATCTCCTGAATGGAATGGACTGTGTATGAATACAGAATATGGATAGAGAGTAAATCGAAGATAGATGAATGTAATGAGAAGTAGCAGAAATTAGAGCAGCTAGAAAACTATCATCAAGATCGATAGTTACGAAGTATATGAAGTTAAGGAATTCTACTACTTAGGCAGCAAACTAACCAGGACGTCAGAAGCAGACTAGCACTGGGAAAAACACCATTCCTGGCCAAGAGAAGTCTACTAGTATCAAACATACGCCTTAATTTGGGGAAGAAATTTCTGAGAATGTACATATGGAGCACAGCATTGTATGGTAGTTGAAATGTGTATGTGGGAAAACCGGAACAGAAGAGAATCGAAGCATTTGAGATGTGGTGCTACAGACGAGTGTTGATGCTTAGATGGGCTTATGATGTAAGGAATTAGGAGGTCCTGTGCAGAATCGGAGAGGAAATGAATATGTGAAAAACACTGACAAGGAGAAGGGACAGGATGACAGGAGTTCAGGGAATGACTTCCATGGTGCTAGAAGGAGCTGTAGAGGGCAAAAACTTAGAGGAAGAAGAGATTGAAATACATCCAGCAAATAATTGAGAACGTAGGTTGCAAGTGCTATCCTGAGATGAAGAGGTTTTCATAGGAGAGGAATTCGTGGCAGGCCGCATCAAACCAGTCAGAAGACTGATGGCTAAAAAAAAAATCAATTTAATAATGCTTACGTGTAAAATACTGACACGTATTATTTACAGAATAATGGGAAAGCCGATAGGAGGAGGTGTTTGGGAAGATCAGACTGGGTTTCGGAGAAATACAGGAACAAGCGTTCCAATACTAGTCCTCCTAAGCAGAAGAACTCAGAAGATCGATTTAAGAAAGGCAAATCCACATTTATCGCATTTTTAGCTTTAGGAAAAGCTTTTGAGAATGCTCATTAGTACATACTCTTTGAAATGTTACAGGGATAAAATACAGGGAGTGAAAAATTTCTTTAGAACTTGTACGGAAATCAGGTTGCAGTTATTAGATTCGGTGGATATGTAAGGCATTTAGTGGTCGACAAGGGAGTGCTGCAGGACTGTAGCCTGCCTCCGATGTTGTTCCGTTTGTACAGTGAGAATACAGTAAACGAAACCAAGATAATATCTGGAAGGGATTCAGGAATTAGGGAGAAGAAAGAAAAAATTGCCGATTACATTTTGATTCTTTCAAAAGCATGAAAGGACTTGTAGGAGCAGCTGAATGGAATGGATAGCATCTTGAAAAGAAGTTATAAGTTGAAGATCAACGAGAGCAAAACAAGGGTAATCGAACTAAATCAGCTGATGTGGGGGAATTAGAAAAGAAAATGATACACTCAAAGTAGTAGATTATTTTTGTTGTTTGGATAACAAACAAATTGATAATGGTCAAAATGGAGAGAATAAAAATGCAAACTGGCTTTCGTAAGAAAAGCACTTCTGAAAAATAAAAATGTGCTAACATTTAATATAAATTTAAGTAGTAGGAACTCTTTTTTCTGAAGGTATTTATCAGAAGTGTAGCCTTGTATAGAAGTGAAACGCGGACGATCGGCTGTTAAGCCAATAGAAATTAATAGAAACTTTTGAAATGTGCTGCTGCAGAAGAATGCTGAAGTTTTGGTGGCTATATCGAGTGTCCAACAGGAGGCACTGAATCTAACTGGAGAAAAAAGAAATTAACGGTACAACCTGACTAAAACAAGGGATTGGTTGATGTGACACATCTTGACACATCAAGGAATCGTTATATTCGTAACGCAGAAAAGTATGAGAGGAAATATTGGAGAGGGAGACCAAGGAACGAATACAGAAAGCAGGTTGAATTGGATGCGTCTTGCAGTAGTTATGCAGAGATCAAGGGGGCTTCCACAGGATAGATTATCTTCGAGAGCTGCATTAAACCATTCTTCAGACTGAAGACCACACGGCAACAACAATAATAACAAAGACAGTAAAATGTATTGTAATAAATAAACAGAATTTAGGAAACCTTAATGTAACAAACATTGCGTTAAGCAGTTTCCTGAGTACGACCTTTTCGAGTGTGAGAAAGAATGTCTAAGAAAACTATACGGGACGATACAGAAGGAATCAAGAAGCAGGCTGGTTAGAGGAAGAGCGAGTAATAATCGAGGATTTCTGGTAGATGAGATATAAGGAAGAAAACAGAAAAAAGAAAGGGACTAGAAAAGCATGAATAGATTACATTCTAAGAGAGAGATACGAGTTCCCCATCGGAAGAAGAATAACAGCTGGGACACTCCGAGGAGGAAGCTACGCCGATGATGACAGGTGAACCTTTATTCTCCTCTTGAATGGAGAGTGGTACTGAATAAGACACAAGTTACAAGGTAGTTTCTTCGACAGTCGTGTGGTTGAAATGGAGGAAATGAACGAATGTTTACACCCTGCTTCTTCTGTTTGGAAAACAACATCATGTTAGTTGATTGCTTTCCACATCTTCAACATAGTTTCTCCTGATTCATTCCCACATTCTTTCAGCAATAAGACAAGAAGTGCTTGTCAACAAAGACTTTTAAATGGTCCCAAATTTGCTGGTCCTTGGTCTCAATCACGTCTGTCACATTACGTGGACGAAAGACTGCCTGTACACCATCGGATCACAGAGTGGGAGCATCATCAGTAATAAGGACACCTTCCAGCAGAAGCTCATTTCACACGTCTGGTAAAAATGTTTCGTGTAACCACTTAGAGAGTATGTTTTGTCCATTCGCGTTTTCTTATCACCTCAGTATTGATTGCACTAGTAGTGCATTTCTGTCACTGTGTAAAAAACAAAGTGGATGTTGCGATTCCCCAGTCGCTATGACCGGTAGTTTATGACTCTCATTTCCGTTACAACCCGCCATTAATTTTAGGCGCTGTTTCTGTAGTTTGTAGCCATGACCTTCCTTGTTCTTGGCAGTTATTAATTTTGAAGGTAGCGTTCTGGAAAAAGAGGCCGATTTCATCAGCATTTTACAAGATATCAGCGGTTAAATTTTATATTATCTTCCGTATCCTCTCTGGAAACTCCACTGCATCTTTTCCGTTAGATGAGTGACTATCTCCGGATATTGTCACCTACCGCACGCCATGCGGTTTTTCTCCATCTTATAGCCAGCCCACGCTTACTGCATACACGTTACTGTCACCAACCCGTGAAACTGAAAGGTATCGATATTTGGAGGAATTGTTAAAATCATGAGAAATCACACTTTGTGTCGCATATTTCACATTTGGCTTATATTTGAATGCAAATATCAAGAAAAATCACGGTTGTACGGAATGTTTACCACTAGGGGTAGCTTTGCATCATCTCAACTTTGGGTCCGATCTAATCTAATCTAATGCCTGATCACATGAGTGACGTATTCTTTTTCTACCTAAGTTTGTAGTACTGAGTAGAACTCAGGTCAGCGTAGATGGCGCAAGCGATTGTTAGCCAGAGAGGAAGAGAGGGTGTTCTGTCTTGGAAGAGTGAGGAGCCTCGATGGCGGATACATGGCACAAGGAATGAAGCATTATGAGAGGTGCACCATGATGTGTAATTTGACGATAAAGAGGGACTGAGAAGATCTTATGAACTGGGAGCTCATTAGGAAAAATATAATCTGAAGTAAGCTTTATTTTCTGCAAACAAGGGTAAATAATAATTGTAGTGTAAAGATTTACTTGTGTCCAACAGTATCTACGTGTTGGTATTGAGATGAATTATCAGCCATGTGTTCAGTATTCTAATTAGTTTCTATCACTAAGGTTAACTTCAAGGTACTTCGTTAGAAATCCAAAAGAGTGAATACTTCGTAATTTAAAAGAAAAGTGTCATATAAAAAGATTCATTGAGGAAGATAATTTTGAGAAAGAGTGATCGTCCATGTTCGTTCGAGTTCTTCTTGTGTAATTAAAAGGTTTTGATCAAATTGCAATATACTCCCTAGCTTATTTATGAAACATTTCACTGCACCTTATTCTCACTCTTTAATGAAAAATGTGTTTGCTAAAAAGTTGCACTGTCAAGCCTTGCATCATTGCGTGAGCAGTGGTTATCATTACTGCAAAAAGGAACAAAGAAAGACCTTTGCTAATGCAGCCATCTGAATAAGACAAATGGCAAACTGTCGTGCAGTGATGTGTTTTACTCACATGTCGTGCAGTCCGAGCAGAACTGAGTTTTCAGTTGCAAGTTAAGAAACAATTGTAGGGCCTAAACGAATATTTGTTAAAATATTAGGAACACAGTTCACTGACAAAAATTTCACGTAAATTCAACACATCCGCTTTTGTAACAGGAAACATTTACATCACGTAACAGTGAATCATTGTGTGTGACTGTTTCATGACAAAGCCATTTTGAGTATTACTGATAACCATTCTTCATTTTCAGTTGCATTTAAAGACAGTCAGATGCGTTTCAGATTAATTGGTATCAAGTACATCGAAAACAACACGCACATTTAATGTTCGTGCTTAAAAGTGGGATAGCAAAGGCGATCTTGTATCAGACATTGAAATCTGAATCTAAAAGTACTTGCTTTCTCATTACTAGCGAGAGGTTTTGGCACACACACTGATCCTAGTTATCAAACAGAACAATATCAGTTTCAAAATTCAACTGTTGTTTCCCTTATTTACCGGCTCTAACATTCTTTGCCGAATTTATGTCTGAACAATATCTAAACAGCTATATTCAGTTCTTCATTCTCATGCTTTCGCAAAATATTCCGGTGCTCGAGCTCCCTCTCCAGTTGAATTGCGTACTGTCGAGTAAGATCTTTTTTCTGGTGTCATAAACAACTAGCCCTACAACACTGTGCTCGGCAGCAACGACTTTTTGTCAACAACTTAATACGAGGAGCGACAATAAAGTAATGAGACTGATGTGAAAAAAAAAGTTGCTTACCGTTTCAATCAAGTTCAGTGTTGTCTCCTTCAAAGTAGTTCCATGCTGATTGCACACACTTTTTCCAGCGCTTCTGCCATTGATGGTAAAATTTTTGGAACTCATCTCCTGTAATATCCTCGAAGACCCTCGACACAGCTTTTTGGACATCTTGTGTTATTTGAAAATGCCGTCCCTTGACTTCTGTTGTGACACTTGCAAATAGAAAAAAGTCGCACGGAGCGATATCTGGTGAATAAGGTGGCTGTGGTAGTAATGAAATTGGTTTTCAGGTTAAAAATTGCTGTACTGACAGCAGTATGGGATGGCGCATTATCGTAATGCAGAATCCAATTATCAGCAATGTTGGCACGGACACGAAGAACTCTTTTACGTTCTTCTGCAATCATTTTCACGGATAATATTCGATAAGATCGTACAGGTTCAAGCACCCTGGCCATGATCACATCCGTCTGTGAGGTTGATGGTCGTCCACTGAGGTCTTCATCTTCAACATTCGTTCTGCCTTCACTAAACATTTTATGCCAATGAAAGACTCGAGCTCTTGACATAACCTCGTCTCCAAAAGCCTTCGGAAGCTTACTGTAAGTTGTCGCGTTTTCACCCAATTTAACGCAAAAAGAAATGACATACCGACGCGAAATGTTATGCAGTTCCATTTCCATGACAAGAAACAAAAACACGAGTTAACTTATTACAGCACAACTCACGACTGAGCAATTGCATCACGTGCCGCTTGAACTAGAAGCAGATTATAGACCAAGATCAAAGAACCTGTGAAATGTATGACAAGATAAAAGAAATTATTCAGTTAGTGGAGACGAAAATTTAATAGTCATGGGTGATTGGAATTCGACAGTAGGAAAAGGAAGAGAAGGAAATATAGTAGGTGAATATGGATTGGGGCTAAGAAATGCAAGAGGAAACCGCCTGGTAGAATTTTGCACACATCATAACTGAATCATAGCTAATACTTGGTTCAAGAATCATGAAAGAAGGTTGTATACATGGAAGAACCCTGGAGATACTAAAAGGTTTCAGATAGATTATATAATGGTAAGACAGAGATTTAGGAACCAGATTTTACATTGTAAGACATTTCCAGGGGCAGATGTGGACTCTGACCACAATCTATTGGTTATGAACTGTAGATTAAAACTGAAGAAACTGCAAAAAGGTGGCAATTTAAGGAGATGGGACCTGGATAAACTGAAAGAACCAGAGGTTGTACAGAGTTTCAGGGAGAGCATAAGGGAACAATTGACAGGAATGGGGTAAAGAAATACAGTAGAAGACAAGTGGGTAGCTTTGAGGAATTAGATAGTGAAGGCAGCAGAGGATCTAGTAGGTAAAAAGACGAGGGCTAGTACAAATCCTTGGGTAACATAAGAGATACAGAATTTAATTGATGAAAGGAGAAAATACAAAAATGCAGTAAGTGAAGCAGGCAAAAAGGAATACAAACGTCTCAAAAATGAGGTCGACAAGAAGTGCAGAATGGCTAAGCAGGGATAGCTAGAGGGCAATGTAAGGATGTAGAGGCTTATGTCACGAGGGGTAGGATAGATACTGCCTACAGGAAAATTAAAGAGACCTTTGGAGAAAAGAGAACCACTTGTATGAATATCAAGAGCTCAGATGGAAACCCAGTTCTAAGCAAAGAAGGGAAAGCAGAAAGGTGGAAGGAGTATATAGAGGGTCTTTACAGGGGCGATGTTCTTGACGACAATATTATGGAAAAGGAAGAGGAGGTAGATGAAGATGAAATGGGAGATATGATACTGCGTTAGGAATTTGACAGAGCATTGAAAGACCTGAGACGAAACAAGGCCCCGGGAGTGGACAACATTCCATTAGAACTACTGACAGCCTTGGGAGAGCCAGTCCTGACAAAACTCTACCACCTGATGAGCAAGATGTATGAGACAGGCGAAATTCCCTCAGACTTCAAGAAGAATATAATAATTCCAATCCCAAAGAAAGCAGGTATTGACAGCTGTGAAAATTACCGAACTATCAGTTTAATAAGTCACGGCTGCAAAATACTAACACGAATTCTTTACAGACGAATGGAAAAAGTGGTAGAAGCCCACCTCGGGGAAGATCACTTTGGATTCCGTAGAAATGTTGGAACACGTGAGGAAATACTAACCCTACGACTTATCTTAGAAGAAAGATTAAGGAAAGGTAAACCTACGTTTCTAGCATTTGTAGACTTACAGAAAGCTTTTGACAATGTTGACTGGAATACTCTCTTTCAAATTCTGGAAGTGTCAGGGGTAAAATACAGGGTGCGAAATGCTATTTACAATTTGTACAGAAACCAGATGGCAGTTATAAGAGTTGAGGGGTATGTAAGGGAAGCAGTGGTTGGGAAGGGAGTGAGACAGTGTTGTAGCCTCTCCCCGATGTTATTCAATCTGTATATTGAGCATGCAATAAAGGAAACAAAACTAAAGTTCGGAGTAGGTATTAAAATCCATGGAGAAGGAATAAAAACTTGGAGGTTTGCCGATGACATTGTAATTCTGTCAGAGACAGCAAAGGACTTGGAAGAGCAGTTGAACGGAATGGACAGTGTCTTGAAAGGAGGGTATAAGATGAACATCAACAAAAGCAAAACAAGGATAATGGAATGTAGTCGATTTCAGTCGGTCGATGCTGTGGGAATTAGATTAGGAAATGAGACACTTAAAGTAGTGAAGGAGTTTTGCTATTTGGGGAGCAAAATAACTGATGATGGTCGAAGTAGAGATGATATAAAATGTAGACTGCCAATGGCAAGGAAAGCGTTTCTGAAGAGGAGACATTTGTTAACATCGAGTATAGATTTAAGTGTCAGGAAGTCGTTTCTGAAAGTATTTAAATGGGATGTAGCCATGTATGGAAGTGAAACATGGACGATAAATAGTTTAGACAAGAAGAGAATAGAAGCTTTCGAAATGTGGTGCTTCAGAAGAATGCTGAAGATTAGATGGGTAGATCACATAACTAATGAGGAGGTATTGAATAAAATTGGGGAGAAGAGGAGTTTGTGGCACAACTTGACCAGGAGAAGTGATCAGTTAGTAGGACATGTTCTCAGGCATCAAGGGATCACCAATTTAGTACTGGAGGGCAGCGTGGACGGTAAAAATCGTAGAGGGAGACCAAGATATGAATACACTAAGCAGATTCAGAAGGATGTAGGCTTCAGTAGGTACTGGGAGATGAAGAAGCTTGCACAGGATAGAGTAGCATGGAGAGCTGCATCAAACCAGTCTCAGTACTGAAGACAATAACAACAACATCAAAGATATTGTGGCTACGCAAGCCTGCAGGGTTGCCACATCGTATTTGGAGTTCCTGCTTGAGGTCAAGGGTAATGTGTTTCCTTTTAAAAGTCATGATACTGACATGTAAAGAAAGCCACAATTTCAATTATTTATAGCATTTTTAACATATAGTTAACTAACAACATTGTTGCGAACGACAATTCACTGTACTGCGCGTTATTTCTGCTTTAGTGACTAGAGGTCAGTTGGGCGTCAGTTTACTGAAAACGCTAATGGCTGTATTAGTAAAGTTTAGTGTAATAATAATAACAGTATTAATTATAATGACAATAGAACACGTATACGCTAGTAAATGTCTTAAGTTGTTATTTTTTCATGTATGCTTGGAAGACATAAGTGCAAAACTAACAGCAAAAGTTAGTCCAAAGAAAAAATGGAAGAGTGCGTAATGGCTATTGTGAAAACGGCAATAATGCTTATGAAAGCCAATATTCCGTTCGATGTTCTTAAAACACATCTTGAGACAGCAGTTCAGAAGATGAGATATTTCAAATTGGCAAGTCACAGGTGTAATACTGTACTGTATTTTTCGAAAGAACAAGAGTTGTGTTTTCATGTGTTTAAGAGACATGGAAGGCAGGTCGTTTTGACAGTCAATGAATTATTCAGGATCTGTTGCTTTCCAGTTGTAAGATAAAAGCAAAGGAGCCGTCCTTTTGAAAAAAGAACTGGAAATGATGGTTGAAGTTTCTTTCGAGGCGTCCTGACTTGAGTGTTAAAAAGCCAGAGTAATGTGTTTTCACGCATATTTTTCGAATTTTTTTGAAATCATGGTGGGAATTATTGCCGTATAAAAGCTGAATCTTGGTGGTGCTTGGAGACTGTCACGTGAGTAAGCTGAAGCTAATACCTCCCCGTGGAAAGTGTCAAGTATAAATGCTTCCATTATTAGACAGAGGAGAAACCGTAACAGTGCAATAAGCGTTTCAGCTGCCCATGCTACGTTGCTGGGCTTCCCCAGGAAAGAGGGTGCAGACGTTATTCGAATTAGGTCCTCCTAAGGGTCGATGGACAAAAAGCAGGTAATCAGGCTGAATGACTATCGAGATGTTTACCAACTTGTTTCAGATATTTGTAGAGTTGTCCAGATCTGCCTAAGATAATGTAGTGCTTATGATTTTAGATGGTCAATCAATACACACAAAACATATCCATGTCATTGCCTTGGAGAGACAATATAATGAATTTCTGTGTTTCTTCATCCCCATCTTTCTTATGGACTCCAGCCCCTTGATGTTTCCCTAAGGAAGCCCCTTAGTCCATAATACGTATGAGCAAGAAATTGGAAATGTCATTAGTCTTTGGCAAGTAGCATCTCTTTTTCCCTCAGACACTCTAAATTCAGCAAATTCTTCACTGATTCAGACTTCTTCGTATGAGCACAAACTGACCGCACTGTGGAAGGCAAGTGGCTAAACTTACCAATTTCATGTGACAATGGTGTAGAATCAGCAGTGACTCGTGTCTAGGACAATCTGCCAAGACAGACTGCAGTAGAAGACAGCATTAGGCCTGTTTAGAAAACAGATTTGTCTTCAAGTTCCGCACGGTGTCCACACCTTCCTCTCCAAAGATTGAAGAGTAAGTACAGAGTCCTTTTCCTCCTTCTTCTTCTTCTTCTTCAGTTCATACAGTGATTTAAAGTTTACTCCGTCTTGACTGAAGTCATTTGTTCCTCGATCGTGATAAATCTCTATTTCCTACTGATTTATAGTTGATTACTTGTTTAAGTAATCTGTCTTTCCAAGTAAGTTGATAAATTGTTTGCGTTTTATGCATCTTTGATCATTGTTGCACTTACACAGTAATATTAAGCTCCTCTCTTATAATACTGTTTTACATTTGATCTCTGAGGGTACATCCTTTATCTTTACTTAAAAGTTTCATTTCAGCCCACTGTATTCTTCTTTTGTCGGTCTTAATAGTTATCCAAGATTCGCTTCTTTATGTTAGAACAGTGGTAGCAATTAGATTGTAAAATTTTAGCTTTGTGTTCTTCCTTGTCTTATCAGCTACGGTTCTGCGTATTTAACCACATGCCAACGTCTTACGGCCTTTCTGAAAAACGGGGACGACTTTCACTTTTTTCCAATCATTAGGTACCTTTCGTTACTCAAGTGATCTACGATAAAGTACTGCTAGAAGGGGAGTAAGTTTTTTCGCATAATCTTTATAGAATCGTATAGGTATCTCATCTGGTCCTGAAGCCTTTCCACTACTAAGCGATTGTAGCTGCTTGTCATTTCCGCGATCGCTTATCTCATTATCTGCCACTTCGACTGTAAGTAGGTTGTTTATGTTTTCTTATTGGCAACGTTACGTAGCACTCTATATGAAAATCACTGGCTGCGCTGTGTGCAGTCTGTGGCTAGTTTGCATTGTTGTCTGCCATTGTAGTGTTGGGCAGCGGCAGCTTGATGTGAACAGCGCGTAGCGTTGCGCAGTTGGAGGTGAGCCGCCAGCAGTGGTGGATGTGGGGAGAGAGATGGCGGAGTTTTGTAATTTGTCATGAACTGCTATATATATTATGACTATTAAGGTAAATACATTGTTTGTTCTCTATTAATATCTTTCATTTGCTAACTATCCCTATCAGTAGTTAGTGCCTTCCGTAGTTTGAATCTTTTATTTAGCTGGCAGTAGTGGCGCTCGCTGTATTGCAGTAGTTCGAGTAATGAAGATTTTTGTGAGGTAAGTGATTTCTGAAAGGTATTAATGTTACTCAGGGCCATTCTTTTGCAGGGATCTTTGATAGTCAGATTGCGTTGCGCTAAAAATATTGTGTGTCAGTTTAAGCACAGTCGTGTATAATTGTTCAAAGGGGACGTTTCACGACTTTCGCAAGACAGAGTTACGATCATCTGCGGTGAAACAACTTCGGAAGATCGAATTCAATATTTCGGCCTTCTCTCTGTTATCTTCCGTTTCGGTACCGGTGTGGTCGCTGAGAGAATGAATAGATAATTTTGAACCACTTACTGATTTTACATACGACCAAAATCTCTTAGGGTTTTCAGTCAGGTCGGTTGACAACTTATTAGTTTAGAAATCGTTCCACTTCTCTCATTGCTCTCTTTACGCTTATTTTCGCTCCATTCAGCTTTTTCTTGTCAGCTAGGTTTTTACTTCTCCTGAATCTGAGATGAAGTGCTCTTTGTTTACTTAGCGCTTTCGGAACACGGCTATTAAACTTGTCTTCATAGATGACACTCCTAAAATTTTCGTTGGTGAGCTTACAGCTAGATAAACACACGTTTTACAGAAATGTAATTTGCGATATGTGACTGCCTGGAAACACCTACTATCCGGCCGGCCGCGGTGGTCTAGCGGTTCTAGGCGCGCTGTCCGGAACCGCGCGACTGCTACGGTCGCAGGTTCGAATCCTGCCTCGGGCATGGATGTGTGTGATGTCCCTAGGTTAGTTAGGTTTAAGTAGTTCTAAGTTCTAGGGGACTGATGACCTCAGATGTTAAGTCCCATAGTGCTCAGAGCCGTTTTTGAACCTACTTTCCTAAGACTGACTAATAATTTTTGATGTGTCGACAGAGGGGCCGACACAGTGTTATTTTGAGGGGACCGAATAGGCACGCTATAAGCTCACCCAGAATATCGTGAAGTCTGAAACAGGACGCTCAATGAATGCTAATAAGAAAAGAACGTAATGTCGGTTTACTTAACTTTATTATCCTTGTGGTATACACCGTTCTTGTTGAGACATGCTTTGGACGATAATTATCAATTGCTATGTAAGGCTAATGGCGCCTTGCTAGGTCGTAGCCATGGACTTAGCTGAAGGCTATTCTAACTATCTGCTCGGCTAATGAGCGATGCTTCGTCAGTGTAGTCGCTAGCAAAGTCGTCGTACAACTGGGGCGAGTGCTAGTCCGTCTTTCTAGACCTGCCATGTGGTGGCGCTAGGTCAGCAAGTACTGACAGTGGCGACACGCGGGTCCGACATGTACTAATGGACCGCGGCCAATTTAAGCTACCACCTAGCAAGTGTGGTGTCTGGCGGTGACACCACATTTTTCCTAAAGTCGAATGATCATTTGACTGATAATAATCTTAAATGTGGAGACGAACCTGCAGATGAACCTTTCTTATTAATCCAATTATACATAAAACAGTTTTTCATCTAATTTTTCAGCTTCTTCTTTGTTCCTGCCAATTTTTACAGTAGCAGCTTTGTTTGAATTGAGATCTGCAGCAGTTATTTTAGTCCACTTGCTAATGGAATAGAACAAAAAATAGAAAATTATCTCGACTGATTCCGCACGGAAATGCCGTCGAGGAAGATCGACAACAGATATCTTCACAAGCTGCGACATAGCGCCAATCAAAACGGCAGTCCAAGATACATATAATTTTTTTTGCTTTATGAGAGTCTATGATCACAAAAGCTGCCGTCAGACTAGCGATTCCGGTCAGTGGTGATCATCTTAAGATCTGTGTAATGCATATTTTAATATAATAAAGCCAGAGACGCTTCATCAATGGATAGAAATATATTTACCTGGGTATGGTGGAACAGAATTAGTGTTCTCGAATATTTGATGGAGGAGAAACATAAGTAAAAAATGGCGCAGCTCTCTAGTTGGGAGACAGTGAAAAAAATGTGATGAACGCCTATTATGTAACTCATAGATTGATGACCATAAAAATTGCCGCTGTACCCGCCATCTTCGTAATGGTACAAGTCTATTTTCCAACTTCTGCACATGATGAAGATTTTTATTATTTGTCGTACAGCGTCAATACACTATTTCTTCGTAAGGTTTTTGACACACAGAACAGAACGTTACTTTAAAGTAATTAAACGATTTTCTCCACTATTAACAAAGAAAGAAAAAATTGCTTAATTTCTAAACACAGGAGTAAAGATTAAATTTTGTCTACAAAAACAGGACGGTGAAGTAACAACGTTTGAGATAGAAACTTTTTTTAAAATTTGCCGCTTAAATCTGTGAGTACTACTTTTCCATTGGTCTGCTGTCAGATTTTAAAATTCATAACTAAATAAATCTAGTGGAGACCTAAGAAGTGCCTTCTCATTCTTTATTAGAAGACGAGTAATCCGTACAAGCAACAATACCCCACGTTTATTCATTTCTGCCAGAATCGTTATGAACACCAGTATGAAGAAATTTTCCAAACCCTTGTAGTGTTAATAAAGGAGAGGCTGTTAATCTACCATATATCACATCACATTTGTAGAAGCATAATAAAACTCTGTTTCTCTTTCCCAAAGTTTACGAAGGGTACTTATGAAGCCACGCAGTTGCACAAATTGTTAAAAGGCTGGTATCTTGGGTGTTCCAATCTCGGAAATTTAAGAGCTGGCTATTGATTCCATAAGTAAATATTCACAGCTTTTATTACAGTACTATGCATTTCATCTAGATCTACATCTGGGTAAATACTCCGCAAGCGACCGTATGGTGCGTGGCAGAGAGTAAGCTGTACGCTACTAAACATTTCCTTTTTTTGTTCCGCTCGCTAACAGAGGGAGGAGTAACCGACTGTCTGTGTGCCTGCATATGAGCCCTAATTCCTCGTCTTTTATCTTCGTGGTCCTTATACGAAATGTATGTTGGCCACAGTAGAATCGATCTGCAGTAGCTTCAGATGACAGTTCTCTAAATTTTCTCAATAGTATTTCTCGAAATGAACGCCGCCTTCCCTCCAGGGATTCCCATTTGAGTTCCCAAAGCATCCCCGAAACACTTGTGTGTTGTTCCAACCTACCGGTAACAAATCTAGCAATCGCGTATGAACTACTTCGACGTCTTCCTTTAATCCGACCTGGTACGAATCCCAAACACTTGAGCAGAAGGCAAGACTAGCGTCCTCTATGCGGTCTCCTTTACAGACGAACCAAACTTTCCTAAAATTCTCCCAATAAACGGAAATCGACCATTCACCTTCCCTACCACAATCTTCACAAGCTGGTTCCATTTGATATCGATTTGTAACGCTACGCCCAGATATTTAAACGACATGACTGTGTCACGTAGTATACTACTAATGCTGTACCCTAACATTATGAGTTTGTTTCAACTACTCTTCCGTATTAACTCACGTGTGTATAGATTTAGAGCTAGCTGCCCTTCATCGCGCAAACTGGGAATTTTGTCTAATCCGTGTTGTATCCTTCTATATTCACTTCCCTGTCACCCCAGCATCATCAGCGAACAACAGGAGATTGCTGCCCACCCTATTTGCCAGATCATTTATGTATACAGGAAACAACAGCGGTCCAAACAGATTTCCCTGGGGCACTACTGATACCCTGTCTATGATGAAACTCGCTGTCCGGGACAGTACAATGGATCGTATTACTTAAGGGGCCTTCGAGCCTCTCACGTACCTGGGATACCATTCCATATGCTCGTATCTTCGTCAACTGCAGTGGGGAACCGTGTCAAACACTTTTCGGAAATCTAGAAATGTGGAATCTGCCTGTCGCTCATCATCCACATTTCTCGTAAGAAAAGGCAAGCTGAGGCTCGCACGTGTGATCCTTTTTAACACTGTGCTGAATCGCAGACATAAGCTTTTCACTCTCTAAGAAATTTATTATATTAGAACTCAAAATGTTTTCTAGAGTTCTGCAGCAAACCATCGTTAATGATATTGGTCGGTAATTTTGTTGATCCGTTCTTTTGTCCATCTTATACACAGAAGTCACCAGCACTTCTTTGCCGCAGTAGTGATTAGTAATTGCACTGAAATACGAAGAAAACATCGAAGATATTAATACGGTGGGACCACGGATTACTATACTCGAACTATATCACATATTTCGGACTTCATTTAGGTACTGTCATTATTCTCTCACAAAGATTACGGACGCAATTTACGAGGTGCATTCAAGTTCTAAGGCCTCCGATTTTTTTTTCTCTGGACAGGAAAGAGATAGAAACATGCGCATAGTTTTAAAATGAGGCCGCGTTCATTGTCAATACGTCCCAGAGATGGCAGCACCGTATGGCAGATGGAATTTTACCGCCAGCGGCGAGTATGAGAACTGTTTTAAATACTTAAAATGGCGACGTTTTCCTTACTTGAACAGCATGCAATCATTCGTTTTCTGAATTTGTGTGGTGTGAAACCAAATGAAATTCATCGACAGTTGAAGGAGACATGTGGTGATGGAGTTATGGATGTGTCGAAAGTGCGTTCGTGGGTGCAACAGTTTAATGAAGGCAGAACATCGTGTGACAACAAACCGAAACAACCTCGGGATCGCACAAGCCAGTCTGACGACATAATCGAGAAAGTGGAGAGAATTGTTTTGGGGGATCGCCGAATGACTGTTGAAAAGATCGCCTCCACAGTTGGCATTTCTGTGGGTTCTGTGCACACAATCCTGCATGACGACCTGAAAATGCAAAAAGTTTCATCCAGGTGGGTGCCACGAATGCTGACGGACGACCACATGGCTGCCCGTGTGGCATGTTGCCAAGCAATGTTGACACGCAACGACAGCACGAATGGGACTTTCTTTTCGTCGGTTGTGACAATGGATGAGACGTGGATGCCATTTTTCAATCCAGAAACAAAGCGCCAGTCAGCTCAATGGAAGCACACAGATTCACCGCCACCAAAAAAATTTCGGGTAACCGCCAGTGCTGAAAAAATGATGGTGTCCATGTTCTGGGACAGCGAGGGCGTAATCCTTACCCAGTGCGTTCCAAACGGCACTACGGTAACAGGTGCATCCTACGAAAATGTTTTGAAGAACAAATTCCTTCCTGCACTGCAACAAAAATGTCCTCGAAGGGCTGCGCGTGTGCTGTTTCACCAAGACAACGCACCCGCACATCGAGCTAACATTACGCAACAGTTTCTTCGTGATAACAATTTTGAAGTGATTGCTCATGCTCCCTACTCACCTGACCTGGCTCCTAGTGACTTTTGGCTTTTTCCAACAACGAAAGACACTCTCCGTGGCCGCACATTCACCAGCCGTGCTGCTATTGCCTCAGCGATTTTCCAGTGGTCAAAACAGACTCCTAAAGAAGCCTTCGCCGCTGCCATGGAATCATGGCGTCAGCGTTGCGAAAAATGTGTACGTCTGCAGGGCGATTGTGTCGAGAAGTACCGCCAGTTTCATCGATTTCGGGTGAGTAGTTAATGAGAAAAAAAATCGGAGGCCTTAGAAGTTGAATGCACCTCGTTTGTTTCCAGATTTCGTACACCAGATATCATACGCAGTATAATAAATTTGTATATCAGCTGTGGAGAACAAATATCTGGGTCAAGAGGAGCGCCGGTGAGGGCCATTGTAAATAACAAACACTCCTGGAAATGGAAAAAAGAACACATTGACACCGGTGTGTCAGACCCACCATACTTGCTCCGGACACTGCGAGAGGGCTGTACAAGCAATGATCACACTCACGGCACAGCGGACACACCAGGAACCGCGGTGTTGGCCGTCGAATGGCGCTAGCTGCGCAGCATTTGTGCACCGCCGCCGTCAGTGTCAGCCAGTTTGCCGTGGCATACGGAGCTCCATCGCAGTCTTTAACACTGGTAGCATGCCGCGACAGCGTGGACGTGAACCGTATGTGCAGTTGACGGACTTTGAGCGAGGGCGTATAGTGGGCATGCGGGAGGCCGGGTGGACGTACCGCCGAATTGCTCAACACGTGGGGCGTGAGGTCTCCACAGTACATCGATGTTGTCGCCAGTGGTCGGCGGAAGGTGCACGTGCCCGTCGACCTGGGACCGGACCGCAGCGACGCACGGATGCACGCCAAGACCGTAGGATCCTACGCAGTGCCGTAGGGGACCGCACCGCCACTTCCCAGCAAATTAGGGACACTGTTGCTCCTGGGGTATCGGCGAGGACCATTCGCAACCGTCTCCATGAAGCTGGGCTACGGTCCCGCACACCGTTAGGCCGTCTTCCGCTCACGCCCCAACATCGTGCAGCCCGCCTCCAGTGGTGTCGCGACAGGCGTGAATGGAGGGACGAATGGAGACGTGTCGTCTTCAGCGATGAGAGTCGCTTCTGCCTTGGTGCCAATGATGGTCGTATGCGTGTTTGGCGCCGTGCAGGTGAGCGCCACAATCAGGACTGCATACGACCGAGGCACACAGGGCCAACACCCGGCATCATGGTGTGGGGAGCGATCTCCTACACTGGCCGTACACCACTGGTGATCGTCGAGGGGACACTGAATAGTGCACGGTACATCCAAACCGTCATCGAACCCATCGTTCTACCATTCATAGACCGGCAAGGGAACTTGCTGTTCCAACAGGACAATGCACGTCCGCATGTATCCCGTGCCACCCAACGTGCTCTAGAAGGTGTAAGTCAACTACCCTGGCCAGCAAGATCTCCGGATCTGTCCCCCATTGAGCATGTTTGGGACTGGATGAAGCGTCGTCTCACGCGGTCTGCACGTCCAGCACGAACGCTGGTCCAACTGAGGCGCCAGGTGGAAATGGCATGGCAAGCCGTTCCACAGGACTACATCCAGCATCTCTACGTTCGTCTCCATGGGAGAATAGCAGCCTGCATTGCTGCGAAAGGTGGATATACACTGTACTAGTGCCGACATTGTACATGCTCTGTTGCCTGTGTCTATGTGCCTGCGGTTCTGTCAGTGTGATCATGTGATGTATCTGACCCAGGAATGTGTCAATAAAGTTTCCCCTTCCTGGGACAATGAATTCACGGTGTTCTTATTTCAATTTCCAGGAGTGTATGTAGACACGCGCACGTTGCACACTGAAGAGCCAACGAAACTGCTACAGCTGCCCAACATCGAGTAGGGCCACCGCGAGCACGCAGAAGTGCCGCAATACGACCTGACTCGACTAATGACTGAAGTAGTGCTGGAGGAAATCGTCACCATGAATCCTACAGAGCTGTCCATAAATCCGTAAGAGTACGAGTACCATTCACTTCAGTCGTGGTTGGTGCCGTTTTTGCAGGATCGTAGCGATGTCACAGATTTGATGCTTAACCTGATTCCTGATATTAACGGTACACTCGTACCTGAAAATCGCCACATCATCGCTACCTCGGAGATACTTTGGCCCATCGCCCATGCGCCGACTATAACACCACGTTGAAACTCACTTAAATTTTATAATATGCCATTGTAGCAGCAGCAACCGATCTAACGGCTGCGCCAGACAATTGTTGTCTTATATAGAAGTTGCCGACCGCAGCGCCGTATTCTGCCTGTTTGCATATTTCTGTATTTGAATACGCTTGCATGTACCGACTTCTTCGGCGCTTCATTGTGGAAATAAATTGCTGCTTTGACTAATTACCAGATGGATGTCCCTCTGTATAGTAGTTAATATCAATTAACTGTAATCTCGCCGCATAATATTCTACATTCATGAGCTGCAGTCTACTTCGTCAGAAGTTGATAAGGTCTGCGAAAGTCCACACTTTGTAAATGGAACTGGCCTGTATGTGTGACTGTGGGCCCTTGTACAGTTTTCAGGCTTTTCTAATGGAATGATACGGAAACGTTGTCTAATGAAGTGTAAGAACCACAGTTGTTGATGAAAGGGTCGCCGAAGAGAGAAAGGAGTAAGAAATGAGGAAAAATGTATGAAAGACCAAAGTAATGAGCATCAGAAAAATGAGTATCTGAAGTGTCCGGTCACTTATTAGTGAACATTAGTCTGATCCGTGGTGAGTCCTCCCTTCACATGTATGACGCCTCCAACTCTACTACAGACTCTCTCAATGAGATGTGCAAATGTGTGTGGAGGAACGGCAGTCAATTCATCCTCAAAATCTGAAACCAGAGTAGGTGGAAGCTGCCGTCTCGAGCGAAGTGGATATTATTACTCATCCCGAAGGTGTTCCATTGGGTTCAGGGCGGGACTCCATTTTCAAGATTGTCGTTGTGCAGAAAACACTAACAGAAGCCGCGCCGGCCGCGGTGGTCTCGCGGTTCTAGGAGCGCGGTCCGGAACCGTGCGACTGTTACGGTCGCAGGTTCGAATCCTGCCTCGGGCATGGATGTGTGTGATGTCCTTATGTTAGTTAGGTTTAAGTAGTTCTAAGTTCTAGGGGACTGATGACCACAGCTGTTAAGTCCCATAGTGCTCAGAGCCATTTGAACCATTTTTGAACAGAAGCCGCTTTATGGCAGAGTGCGTTGTCATGCTGATAGAAACATTCAACGTCTCCTGTTGTACTCAGTACACAATGCTGCAAAATTTGTTCGTACGCTTCTGTATTTAGTGTTTCCTAAGCACAATAAAGGGATCTCATTGAAAGAAAAAGACTCACATACCGCAACATCACTGCTTTCGTACTTCTCTGCTGGCACAACGCTTGAGCCGGGTAACTTTTTCCAGGCTTCGCCAAACTCAAAACCTTCCAGGGATGTCGTGATTAATCATTCCAAATCACTCCAGTAATCCGCTGTCCATTGGCGTCTCTATACACCACGTGAAACGTCGTTTAACAATGACTACAGAACTGTGTGGCTTATGAAGAGCTGCTCTCTTCAGCTCCTTTCGCTCAGTCGTTGTGTTGGCTCTACAGGTGGGACTGCTTTCGCACTCGCGAGTGACTCCTTCCGCTGATGTCAGGCGATTCTGTACAGCCACCCTCCGCAACCCTTGAAGGTCACTGTCCTTTTGCACACGAGGTCTGCGTGGTCTTGGTTTAGCTTTACTGCAGTGCCAGTTTTCTGATTAAGGTGCAAAGTTCCTTTGGACACGCATGTGGCGACCGCAGCCGTTACGAAACACGTCAAATGAATTTTCGCCGTTGCCAATAAGAACTACCATCAGCTGTAGAATGGAATGACGACAACGAAAATTTGTGCCGGACTGGGACAAAGGAATTTTGCATCGTAATCAGAATAACACAGGCACTGCAATGTCGTATTTATCTGCCGATACCGGGCAAGCGACTTTCAAATACAACTTCTGGCCTGTGCGAGAATATACATGATGGGTTCACGAGTACAAGTCGTACACGCATGGTTGTCTTCATATGGCAGTTTCGCTCTGGCCGTGAGTCGTGCACGGATATGGAAGTCCCCTTACGGGGCAGGTCCCGCCGCCTTGGTGCAGGTCTTATTACATTCGACGCCACTTTGGGCGACCTGCCCGCCTGATGGGGATGAAATGATAATGAAGACAACACAACACCCAGTCCCTGAGCGGAGAAAATCCCCGACCCAGCCGCGAATCGAACCCGCGCCCGTAAGACGGCAGTCCGTCACGCTGATCATTCAGCTATCGGGGCGGACAAATGGTAAGGCGACCGCTTGGGATAACCGAGAAATTCGGGTTCGACTACCGGTCCGGCACAAATTTTCACTGTCCTCATTCCATCCTACAGCTCATGGTAGTCCTTATTCGCAATTGCGAATTCATTTGATGGTTTGGCTTTTGTTTTTTCATCGTATTTAAACTCCACAATCACACCACCAACAGTCGACGGGCAGTTTTTGAAAGACTGAAATGTTCTGTACCTGATGGATTTGGTACTCAGGTGACATGCAAAGACTGGTCCACGTTCGAAGTCAGTGAGCAATCCTGACCGACCCATTGAGCTGTTACTGATTAACCAACGACACAGTACTCCCTGGCTCCTCTTATGTTGGAGGATGTAAGCCTCGTGACAGCTATGGTCAGAGCGGTATTCGGATATTTTTCGAATACGCAGTGTATGAAGGTCTCGACAAATATAATTGTAATAAAAGTCTTTGGAACAATTAAAAACATTTAGTTACTTAGCAAATTTGACGACAGAAAAACGCAGTGCAGATGAAATAGGAAGCAGACGAAGTGTGGGTTACAGAACTTTCGAAAAGGCGAAAGATTTTTTGACAGGTGAAGAAATGCAGTAGAACTAAGAGATACTGCAATTTTTCACTGGATTGTGTATGCTACTACAGTTGCTCAAGAATACTTAAAATAGGAAAAACACTAGGATGGTTCTGAAATGTGAATTGTGGTTAAGGTGGAAAAGTGATATGGACTGACATAATAACGAATGACAAAGTTTTAAGAACAAGAGAGGAATGAAAACTTGCGCAGACAATAGGAAAACGTCTCTCCTCTTACATAGATTACGACCTCCTACCGACATAAGTCGTAAGACTGATCTGACATCGAGTATGTGTTCCTTACGATCATCAGATAAGTCTCATATTGAAACCCTGTACCAGTACGTAGCTCCCTCGAAACGAACTGTATCAAAGGAAATGCCAACTTCAAAATGCTGTGGGGCGAACAAATCGTCTCGGTGAGCATAACAAGCCCTCAGGCTATGAAACGCTGCGTGGAATCTATGTGAGGAGTTTTCTTTGTCGGGTCTGGTTATGGGAAACTGTAAACCATCCTCTCCCCTGTGCCAACCAAACCGCATATTGAAAGAGAAGTTCCACATACAATTAGAGGACCATCGTGCAAGGCAGTTACCTGAATGTGATGGAAAACTCTTGTGTCAAATGATAACATGCAAAAGACCTCTATGAGATGTGGAATCGGCTGCGCATACACACTCATAGGACAAGTTAGCTTTAAAACAATGAAAGTCCCGTGATAAGGATGAGGATAAGAAATAGATACAATCGTATAAACGGGAAAATTACTCTGCCCACAGCAAAAATTTACGGCGAGCGTAGGTTCTTAACCAAAATGATAAAGTTAACCACAATACAAATGTAATGTTATTTCTTAGTGCCATCGGTAAAATATCACATAATGGAGATTCAGTTTGGAAAAACGTTTGTTTCAGTCACCATGAAGGAATGAATTCCATCACGACAAATACTTTCTGCTTTATTTACAGAAGTAAATTGGTTTATTTTTCATCCGACGAGGCAGTACATTTCAGGAGACCAAGTAAAGTCACCGCTGGGATATATATCATGTTGTTGTTGTGGTCTTCAGTCCTGAGACTGGTTTGATGCAGCTCTCCATGCTACTCTATCCTGTGCAAGCTTCTTCATCTCCCAGTACCTACTGCATCCTACATCCTTCTGAATCTGCTTAGTGTATTCATCTCTTGGTCTCCCCCTACGATTTTTACCCTCCACGCTACCCTCCAATACTAAATTGGTGATCCCTTGATGCCTCAGAACATGTCCTACCAACCGATCCCTTCTCCTGGTCAAGTTGTGCCACAAACTTCTCTTCTCCCCAATCCTATTCAATACTTCCTCATTAGTTATGTGATCTACCCATCTAATCTTCAGCATTCTTCTGTAGCACCACATTTCGAAAGCTTCTATTCTCTTCTTGTCCAAACTATTTATCGTCAATGTTTCGCTTCCATACATGGCTACACTCCATACAAATACTTTCAGAAATGACTTCCTGACACTTAAATCTATACTCGATGTTAACAAATTTCTTTTCTTCAGAAACGCTTTCCTTGCCATTGCCAGTCTACATTTTATATCCTCTCTATTACGACCATCATCAGTTATTTTCCTCCCCAAATAGCAAAACTCCTTTACTACTTTAAGTGTCTCATTTCCTAATCTAATACCCCCAACATCACCCGACTTAATTCGACTACATTCCATTATCCTCGTTTTGCTTTTGTTGATGTTCATCTTATATCCTCCTTTCAAGACACTGTCCATTCCGTTCAACTGCTCTTCCAAGTCCTTTGCTGTCTCTGACAGAATTACAATGTCATCGGCGAACCTCAAAGATTTTATTTCTTCTCCATGGATTTTAATACCTACTCCGAATTTTTCTTTTGTTTCCTTTACTGCTTGCTCAATATACAGATTGAATAACATCGGGGAGAGGCTACAACCCTGTCTTACTCCCTTCCCAACTACTGCTTCCCTTTCATGTCCCTCTACTCTTATAACTGCCATCTGGTTTCTGTACAAATTGTAAATAACCTTTCGCTCCATGTATTTTACCCCTGCCACCTTTAGAATTTGAAAGAGAGTATTTCAGTCAACATTGTCAAAAGCTTTCTCTAAGTCTACAAATGCTAGAAACGTAGGTTTGCCTTTCCTTAATCTTTCTTCTAAGATAAGTCGTAAGGTCAGTATTGCCTCACGTGTTCCAGTATTTCTACGGAATCCAAACTGATCTTCCCCGAGGTCGGCTTCTACCAGTTTTTCCATTCGTCTGTAAAGAATTCGTGTTAGTATTTTGCAGCTGTGGCTTATTAAACTGATTGTTCGGTAATTTTCACATCTGTCAACACCTGCTTTCTTTGGGATTGGAATTATTATATTCTTCTTGAAATCTGAGGGTATTTCACCTGTCTCATACATCTTGCTCACCAGATGGTAGAGTTTTGTCAGGACTGGCTCTCCCAAGGCCGTCAGTAGTTCCAATGGAATGTTGTCTACTCCGGGGGCCTTATTTCGACTCAGGTCTTTCAGTGCTCTGTCAAACTCTTCACGCAGTATCATATCTCCCATTTCATCTTCATCTACCTCCTCTTCCATTTCCATAATATTGTCCTCAAGTACATCGCCCTTGTATAGACCCTCTATATACTCCTTCCACCTTTCTGCTTTCCCTTGTTTGCTTAGAACTGGGTTTCCATCTGAGCTCTTGATGTTCATACAAGTGGTTTTCTTATCTCCAAAGGTCTCTTTAATTTTCCTGTAGGCAGTATCTATCTTACCCCTAGTGAGATAAGCCTCTACATCGTTATATTTGTCCTCTACCCATCCCTGCTTAGCCATTTTGCACTTCCTGTCGATCTCATTTTTGAGACGTTTGTATTCCTTTTTACCTGCTTCATTTACTGCATTTTTATATTTTCTCCTTTCATCAATTAAGTTCAATATTTCTTCTGTTACCCAAGGATATCTACTAGCCCTCGTCTTTTTACCTACTTGATCCTCTGCTGCCTTCACTACTTCATCCCTCAAAGCTACCCATTCTTCTTCTACTGTATTTCTTTCCCCCATGCCTGTCAATTGTTCCCCTATGCTCTCCCTGAAACTCTGTACAACCTCTGGTTCTTTCAGTTTATCCAGGTCCCATCTCCTTAAATTCCCACCTTTTTGCAGTTTCTTCAGTTTTAATCTACAGGTCATAACCAATAGATTGTGGTCAGAGTCCACATCTGCCCCTGGAAATGTCTTACAATTTAAAACCTGGTTCCTAAATCTCTGTCTTACCATTATATAATCTATCTGATACCTTTTAGTATCTCCAGGGTTCTTCCATGTATACAACCTTCTATCGTGATTCTTAAACCAAGTGTTAGCTATGATTAAGTTGTGCTCTGTGCAAAATTCTACCAGGCGGCTTCCTCTTTCATTTCTTAGCCCCAATCCATATTCACCTACTACGTTTTCTTCTCTCCCTTTTCCTACACTCGAATTCCAGTCACCCATGACTATTAAATTTTCGTCTCCCTTCACTATCTGAATAATTCCTTTTATTTCATCATACATTTCTTCAATTTCTTCGTCATCTGCAGAGCTAGTTGGCATATAAACTTGTACTACTGTAGTAGGTGTGGGCTGCGTATCTATCTTGGCCACAATTATGCGTTCACTATGCTGTTTGTAGTAGCTTACCCGCATTCCTATTTTCCTATTCATTATTAAACCTACTCCTGCATTACCCCTCTTTGACTTTGTGTTTATAACCCTGTAGTCACCTGACCAGAAGTCTTGTTCCTCCTTCCACCGAATTTGACTAATTCCCACTATATCTAACTTTAACCTATCCATTTCACTTTTTAAATTTTCTAACCTGCCTGCCCGATTAAGTGATCTGACATTCCACGCTCCGATCCGTAGAACGCCAGTTTTCTTTCTCCTGATAACGACGTCCTCTTGAGTAGTCCCCACCCGGAGATCCGAATGGGGGACTATTTTACCTCCGGAATATTTTACCCAAGAGGACGCCATCATCATTTAATCATACAGTAAAGCTGCATGCCCTCGGGAAAAATTACGGCCGTAGTTTCCCCTTGCTTTCAGCCGTTCGCAGTACCAGCACAGCAAGGCCGCTTTGGTTATTGTTGCAAGGCCAGATCAGTCAATCATCCAGACTGTTGCCCTTGCAACTACTGAAAAGGCTGCTGCCCCTCTTCAGGAACCACACGTTCGTCTGGCCTCTCAACAGATACCCCTCCGTTGTGGTTGCACCTACGGTACGGCCATCTGTATCGCTGAGGCACGCAAGCCTCCCCACCAACGGCAAGGTCCATGGTTCATGGGGGGGGATATATATCATATCAAATTAAGTTCATAACGCGGTCTTACAATTTCACACATTGTGACTGTATATATATCATATACAGTCACAATGTGTGAAATTGTAAGATCGCGTTATGAACTTAATTTATCTTTCGCTTTCAAAAAGGCAAACAGTTTTATTCTACGAACTTCGTAAAATCGAAACATTCGCGAGTAAAAATTGTGAAACGAAACGTTTCAGTTCCAAAATGCATCACAGGTCAGTACAAAACGTAACCCTCCTGACGTCTAATTTTCTATGTGTGTTTGTTAATAATATGTTCCACATCACAAAACATATATACAGAATGATTACAAAAAAAATTCCAAACTGACATGGCACACCGGGCATACAAAAAGGTTGAGTTATCACACAGGAAGCGGGGGTCGCAAATGCCACGACAGAGCGCTGTACCGCCACGAGAGGGCGTTGCTATACAGATAGGGGCGTAGCGCACAGAGGCCATCGCCATTCAGCCGTGTAAGCGTCGGGAGTAACGCGGTTAGCTACACGTACCGACCGTGAAATGGCTGAGGTGCATTTGGCTCGTAGCGCGGCCATCTGTAGTGGCCGAGAAACAGTAGGATTGTATCGTGTGAAACGTCCCGGTAGAAAGGTGCCGTGACACACATTGTTTGCAACCATGCATCACCGATTGTGCGAAACCGGCTCGTTCCACGTGCTGGTCGCCGACGAACAACACGGACAATTGCCGCGGAAGAAAAGGTTCTCGAAAGGGTGCAGCGTACGCCGTCAACAAGTCCGCGAGGTGTGTCCCATGCCACTGATATCGTCGCAACCCTCAGCCCTCCTGTGGCGCTTTGTAAACGACACAGAACTGTATCAGTTTCGTTTCCAACGCGTCCAGGCAGTGCAACCGGGAGGAAATCGCTACAGACCGAAGCTTCTTTTTCGCCCATGAGGCTTCGTTCTCACTCGAAAGTGTGATGAATGTTGACAACCTGCGTACGTGGGCGAATTTGAACCCACGTGCTCACGTACGCTTGCCTCATAATGCAAAGTTACCCTTAACGTGGGCTGGCGTCATCTGAGACTCGTTAATTGGGCCGTACTTTCTTTCACACCAACTTGATGGTCGCATATATCTCTGTTCTTGTGAGGAGTTCTGCTTGATATGCTAAATGATATCCCATGCCTATTCGACGCCGCATTCGATTTCAGCACGACGGAGAGCCCGCGCATTTCAGCAGGCAAGTGAGGACACATCTACAGGCAGACCCTCACCGCCGCTGGATTGGTCGCTGTGGGCCAGTCGCACGATTTTTTCCTGCTGTAGTATCCGAGAACAGAAAAGATTGTAAGAACTACAGAGGTATCTCTCTAATCAGCGTTGTGGGTAAAATCTTCTCAGGTATTGTTGAAAGGAAAATGCGAGTATTAGTTGAAGACCAATTGGATGAAAATCAGTGGGGGTTTAGGCCTCTTAGAGGTTGTCAGGACCAGATCTTTAGCTTACGGCAAATAATGGAGAAGTGTTATGAGTGGAACAGGGAATTGTATCTATGTTTTATAGATCTAGAAAAGGCATATGACCGGGTTCCTAGGATGAAGTTATTGTCTGTTCTACAAGATTATGGAATAGGAGGCAAACTTTTGCAAGCAATTAAAGGTCTTTACATGGATAGTCAGGCAGCAGTTAGAGTTGACGGTAAATTGAGTTCATGGTTCAGAGTAGTTTCAGGGGTAAGACAAGGCTGCAACCTGTCTCCACTGTTGTTCATATTATTTATGGATCATATGTTGAAAACAATAGACTGGCTGGGTGAGATTAAGATATGTGAACACAAAATAAGCAGTCTTGCATATGCGGATGACATAGTTGTGATGGCAGATTCGATTGAAAGTCTGCAAAGTAATATTTCAGAGCTAGATCTGAAATGTAAGGACTATGGTATGTAGATTAGCATCTCCAAAACGAAAGTAATGTCAGTGCGAAAGAAATATAAACGGATTGAGTGCCAAATAGGAGGAACAAAGTTAGAACAGGTGGACGGTTTCAAGTACTTAGGATGCATATGCTCACAGGATGGCAACATAATGAAAGAACTGGAAGCGAGGTGTAGCAAAGCTAATGCAGTGAGCGCTCAGCTACGATCTACTCTCTTCTGCAAGAAGGAAGTCAGTACCAAGACTAAGTTATCTGTGCACCGTTCAATCTTCCGACCAACTTTGTTGTATGGGAGCGAGGAGCGAAAGCTGGGTGGATTCAGGTTACCTTATCAACAAGGTTGAGGTTACGGATGTGAAAGTAGCTAGGATGATTGCAGGAACTAGTAGATGGTAACAATGGCAGGAGGGTGCCCACAATGAGAAAATCAAAGAAAAACTGGGAATGAAGTCTATAGATGTAGCAGTCAGGGCGAAAAGGCTTAGATGGTGGGGTCATGTTACACGCATGGGAGAAGCAAGGTTACCCAAGAGACTCATGGATTCAGCAGTAGAGGGTAGGAGGAGTCGGGGCAGACCGAGGAGAAGGTACCTGGATTCGGTTAAGAATGATTTTGAAGTAATAGGTTTAACATCAGAAGAGGCACCAAAGTTATCACTGAATAGGGGACCATGGAGGAACTGTATAAGGGCTGTATGCTCCAGACTGAACGCTGAAAGGCATAATCAGTCTTAAATGATGATGATGATGATGATGTAGTATCCGAGGGGCGTTGCGTGTGAAACACCTGGTACATCGTCGCAGCACCTAGTGGGCAGGATTGTTGCGGCAGCAGGATGTCTTCGAGATACACCAGGTACCTTTGAGAGGGTGTGCCGTTCAATACAGCGTCGATGTCAGCAGTGTCTCGATGCATCTAGACAAAGATTTGACCATCTCTTGTACTGGACGTCCATTCATAACACGTGGCCGACCAGAGTGGCCGAGCGATTCTAGGCGCTACAGCCAACCGTCTGGAACCGCGCGACCTCTACAGTCGCAGGTACGAAAACTGCGTCGGGCGTGGATGTGTGTGGTGCCCTTAGGTTACCAGAATGAGATTTTCACTCTGCAGCGGAGTGTGCGCTGATATGAAACTTCCTGGCAGATTAAAACTGTGTGCCCGACCGAGATTCGAACTCGGGACCTTTGCCTTTCGCGGGCAAGTGCTCTGCCATCAGAGCTACCGAAGCACGACTCACGCACGGTACTCACAGCTTTACTTCTGCCAGTATCTCGTCTCCTACCTTCCAAACTTTACAGAAGCTCTCCTGCGAACCTTGCAGAACTAGCACTCCTGAAAGAAAGGATATAGCGGAGACATGGCTTAGCCACAGCCTGGGGGATGTTTCCAGAATGTCGGGCACAGAAGGTCGGGGACACAGTTTTAATCTCCCAGGAAGTTTCATATCAGCGCACACTCCGCTGCAGAGTGAAAATCTCATTCTGGAAACATCCCGCAGGCTGTGGCTGAGCCATGTCTCCGCTATATCCTTTCTTTCAGGAGTGCTAGTTCTGCAAGGTTCGCAGGAGAGCTTCTGTAAAGTTTGGAAGGTAGGAGAGGAGATACTGGCAGAAGTAAAGATGTGAGTACCGGGCGTGAGTCGTGCTTCAGTAGCTCAGAAGGTAGAGCACTTGTCCGCGAAAGGCAAAGGTCCCGAGTTCGAGTCTCGGTCGGGCACACAGTTTTAATCTGCCAGGAAGTTTCGTCCTTAGGTTAGTTAGGTTTAAGTAGTTCTAAGTTCTAGAGGACTGATGACCTCAGCAGTTAAGTACCATAGTGCACAGAGCTATTTGAACCATTTGAACCTCAGCAGTTAAGTCCCATAGTGCTCAGAGCCATTTGAACCATAACACGTGACTAAATAACTGCAATGCCATTTAGTAGACTCCGTTGGCCCTTGTGACCTACGGTTAATATGTGACTACTAATCTGTGTTGTACGCCCAACGTGCTATGTAAGTTTGTAAACATTTTTTGTAATCATCCTGTATAATTAATAATGTATAAAATGCATAGTTTAAAAAGTAAAATGAAAAGGAAGATTATGTCGAACTGTACTATTGCGCTAATCTTCTCCAGGCATTCCAACACTGCATTAGGACCATTGTGCCTGTCTAATATACCTTTGTCTATTCCATATAGCCCCCCCTTTTTTTTTAGACTCTAATAAGTGTTTTATGACTGAACATCTCCATAGTCACACAGATGATCGAATCGTAGGCCCTAAGCTATCATTTTCCTGCATCTTCGTGTCTCTCGATACAGTGCCACGCACAGCTTGTTACTTGATTTGAAACCATCCATTTTGTAAGTTGATCATCGGCAAAGGAATTATTCCTACGGCTGGTTGCAAGCTATCCATGAACCTCGGTCACGAACTTGGATGCACATGTGAACATTTTGAGTCTCTGGGGCACACTGATTTCAATGATCAAATGCTGCTCCATTCAAGATACAGGGTGTTTCAAAAATGACCGGTATATTTGAAACGGCAATAAAAACTAAACGAGCAGCGATAGAAATACACCGTTTGTTGCAATATGCTTGGGACAACAGTACATTTTCAGGCAGACAAACTTTCGAAATTACAGTAGTTACAATTTTCAACAACAGATGGCGCTGCGGTTTGGGAAACTCTATAGTACGATATTTTCCACATATCCACCATGCGTAGCAATAATATGGCGTAGTCTCTGAATGAAATTACCCGAAACCTTTGACAACGTGTCTGGCGGAATGGCTTCACATGCAGATGAGATGTACTGCTTCAGCTGTTCAATTGTTTCTGGATTCTGGCGGTACACCTGGTCTTTCAAGTGTCCCCACAGAAAGAAGTCACAGGGGTTCATGTCTGGCGAATAGGGAGGCCAATCCACGCCGCCTCCTCTATGTTTCGGATAGCCCAAAGCAATCACACGAACATCGAAATATTCATTCAGGAAATTAAAGACGTCGGCCGTGCGATGTGGCCGGGTACCATCTTGCATAAACCACGAGGTGATCGCAGTGTCGTCTAAGGCAGTTTGTACCGCCACAAATTCACGAAGAATGTCCAGATAGCGTGATGCAGTAATCGTTTCGGATCTGAAAAATGGGCCAATGATTCCTTTGGAAGAGATGGCGGCCCAGACCAGTACTTTTTGAGGATGCAGGGACGATGGGACTGCAACATGGGGCTTTTCGGTTCCCCATATGCGCCAGTTCTGTTTATTGACGAAGCCGTCCAGGTAAAAATAAGCTTCGTCAGTAAACCAAATGCTGCCCACATGCATATCGCCGTCATCAATCCTGTGCACTATATCGTTAGCGAATGTCTCTCGTGCAGCAATGGTAGCGGCGCTGAGGGGTTGCCGCGTTTGAATTTTGTGTGGATAGAGGTGTAAACTCTGGCGCATGAGACTATACGTGGACGTTGGCGTCATTTGGACCGCAGCTGCAACACGGCGAACGGAAACCCGAGGCCGCTGTTGGATCACCTGCTGCACTAGCTGCGCGTTGCCCTCTGTGGTTGCCGTACATGGTCGCCCTACCTTTCCAGCACGTTCATCCGTCACGTTCCCTGTCCGTTGAAAATTTTCAAACAGATCCTTTATTGTGTCGCTTTTCGGTCCTTTGGTTACATTAAACCTCCGTTGAAAACTTCGTCTTGTTGCAACAACACTGTGTTCTAGGCGGTGAAATTCCAACACCAGAAAAATCCTCTGTTCTAAGGAATAAACCATGTTGTCTACAGCACACTTGCACGTTGTGAACAGCACACGCTTACAGCAGAAAGACGACGTACAGAATGGCGCACCCACAGACTGCGTTGTCTTCTATATCTTTCACATCACTTGCAGCTCCATCTGTTGTTGAAAATTGTAACTACTGTAATTTCGAAAGTTTGTCTGCCTGAAAATGTACTGTTGTCCCAAGCATATTGCAACAAACGGTGTATTTCTATCGCTGCTCGTTTAGTTTTTATTGCCGTTTCAAATATACCGGTCATTTTTGAAACACCCTGTACCTTCACTTGACAAACGGAAACACTGCAGAATCCCTATGAGACACTAGGAAATGGACGTAACTTGTTCCGTCGTAACGACAAGTGCTGGCACGAGGGTCGAGAACGATACAGCAGAGAAGGCTGTGAGACGACGCTAGACGATTGCTTGCTGACTAGGACGTCACCACGACAGGAGGGGCCTCTACACGAAGAGAATAAAAGCGAGGCGCCGCCTAGTCACGGCCCGACAGTAGAGGACGCGCACTAGAAGAGAGGCACTAGAAGAGCCGCAGTGATACTAACGATAGCAGTGATTTATGTACTTGTGTGATTAGGACATTCATTATTCACTTACTGTAATAAACTCCATTAATATGATTTGCTTGTATGTTGTCTAGTTATCCGAGAAAATAGCTCCTAGGCACCCTATAAGAGACGTGTGGGCAGGACCCCACGTAACTAAAGACTGTTGTAGAGGACCGACGCAATGAATGGTACAAAGAATACAGGAAAAACATGAACACCGTTTCCAAATTACAGGAAACTGAAATATCTCTTCTAAACGTTGCGTATTTTAACTAACTTATGTGAGTAAACTTAGCCAAAAGTTAGGCACGTCGAAAATAACGTTTGCAATCACGGCACAATCAGTTCTGTCCATGACCATAGAACAGTACATACACTAAAATTACATTTACCTAGAAGGAACAAATATAAATTGAAAACACTATTTTCTACTAAGGAAGCTTCCATAAGTTTCAATACATTGCTCAAGAAGTTTAAAGAGTATGGTGAAAGAAATTTTTTTAGAAAGTTAATTGAAATATATTTCTGGTGCAATGCACTTTATACAATGAAAGATTAGTAAGGTAATACAGAGCAGGAGTTTGGTAAAAATTGTGACACGAGTAATAATAATTATAACTGAACGTCGCTTTTGACTGGAATACTCTCTTTCAAACTCTGAAGGTGGCTGGTGTAAAATAAAGGGAACGAAAAGCTATTTACAATTTCTGCAGAAACCAAATGGCCGTTATAAGAGTCGAGGGGCATGAAAGGGAAGCAGTGGTTGGGAAGGAGAAAGGGTGGTAGCCTATCTCCGATGTTATTCAATCTGTATATTGAGCAAGCAGTGAAGGAAACAAAAGAAAAATTTGTAGTAGGAATTAAAATCCATGGAAAAGAAAACAAAACTCTGAGGTTTGCTGATGACATTGTAATTTTATCGCAGGCAGCAAAGGACCTGGAGGAGCAGTTGAACAGAATGGACAGTGTCTTAAAAGGAGGGTATACGATGAACGTCAACAAAAGCAAAACGAGGATCATCGGATGTAGTCGAATTAAATCAGGTGATGGTGAGGGAATTGGATTAGGAAATGAGGCACTTAAAGTGGTAGATCAGTTTTGCTGTTTGCGCAGCAAAATAACTGATGATGGTCGAAGTAGAGAGGATATAAAATGTAGACTAGCAATGTCAAGGGAAGCGTTTCTGAAGAAGAGAATTTTGTTAATATTGAGTATAGATTTAAGTGTCCGGAAGTCTTTTCTGAAAGTATTTGAATGGAGTGTAGCCATGTAGGAAGTCAAACATGGACGATAAATATTCAGACAGGAAGAGAATAGAGGCTTTCGAAATGTGGTGCTTCAGAAGAATGCTGAAGATTAGATGGATAGATCACGTAACTAATGAGGAGGTACTGAACAGAATTGGGGAGAAGAGGAATTTATGGCAAAACTTGATTAGAAGAAGGGATCGGTTGGAAGGACACGTTCTGAGGCATCAAGGGATCACCAATTTAGTATTGGAGGGCAGAGTGGAGGGTAAAACTGGTAGAGGGAGGCCAAGAGATGAATACACTAAGTAGATTCAGAAGGATGTAGGTTGCAGTAGGTACTTGGAGATGAAGAAGGTTCCACAGGACATGGTAGCATGGAGAGCTGCATCAAACGAGTTTCTGGACTGAAGACTACAACAACAACAACAACAACAACGACAACTGATTGTCTCTGTCATTGCTCATAACTCTTTCCCACTGTAGTGTTTTCTCGCGTTTCAATTGTGGAAAACCTGATGCTCAAAGCTTTGCAATATATTATACACCTTATCCTCTTTCTGAGTAACACATTTCACTCTTTATAGGATGATACTGACTCTGTTTTTCAGGAAGCAAATAGGGAGTTGCGGTACCCTAGGGATAAAACGAATGACGTTGCGAATTTTCAAACAGAATTATCTTTTATTAGAATGGGTGAAGGCTCTAGCCCCTTCTGGCCATTCTCATCAGTGTTTGCCGTGGTTTCTGTAAATTACTTCAGGCAAATGTTGGGATAGTTCCACTTACTAAGTCACGGTGGACTACCTGTCCCATCCTTGGAAAACTACATCTGCAAGTGTGTGAATGCCTCTATAGCTGAATTATGTCTTTCTTTTTCTGAAACTGCAATACCAAGACATGTCCACCATCCGTGTAGGACTGATCCACTGATGAATAAATCTACTACTGCTACTACTAATATCATTTCTCGACAAAGACGATCACACAGATAACAGCTAGGGAATCCCGTGAAGATACTTTAACTGAGAATAATATTGACAGAGACGACATAAATAAACAGTAGTTCGATTAAATAACCAAAAACGAGCCAACGTGAATACACGACCGCATGAGTAGCAAAACCTATCATGACCACACGAATACAGGTAAACAGGAAACCTTGAACACAAATCTCTCTACTTAGAGAAGATACAGTTCCAAATGAAACTTGCGTCCGGATATTTTACCCGCAAGGAACACACAGACACTGTGCGCTAGGATAACTGGGATGAGTTCGTGCCTGGTTAAGGTGCATCGAAAAGACGTACAAAAAGTGTAGAATATTTGAAGTATGTCTCAGCGGCGCGAAACATAGTATTTCGGAGGCGCTGTAGCTACTCTACACGAAGCGTTAAAACAGTTTATCGAGTCCACAGTACAAACCATACAAGTACACAGGTTTAGACGTTCCTCCGAACTCTACGTAGTTGGAGGGTAGTGTTGGCGTGACACTTGCCATCTTGTGCCTTTCCTGTCTTCTTCATTTTCTCTTCATAAAAGCAACCATCATTGTCAATTTAGTACCTCTGCCACTTCTTATTTAATACAAGTTTTGTACTCCGTAAAAAACGGCAAACTATTAACAGCCTTACGGCGTAGTGACTAAAATATATCGTGAATCAGTATGTGCTACAGGACAAGATAACAACAATATCTGTGACTTGTTCTACAGTTTAGGTAACAAGTCAAAAATACACAACTGTCCCTGTAAGATACTTGTTTAGCTGTGAATAAATCCCTTTCCAGCCTCAAGGTATGTGACGTTGTCCTACACTCGTGCACGGCCGAGTGAACAATGGCTCCGTCCCCCCCTGGTGCTAGAGGCGTGGTGCCTTTGAGATACAGGGGCTGGAGAAAAATTTGGAAACACGGCGAGAAATGCGTCCTTGAACATAATTGCATACGTTGAGCGAGCCTGCAGCTTTCGCCACCGCACTACCCACGCACGGCTGTGCAACGTCATCGGTAGGTTGCAAGTCACAGTCCGGTCAATACAGTGTTCTCTGTGCTTGTTAGTGAACTCGAACGTGGGAAAATCGTTCGTGGTAATACGGTGGGTGCTTCCGTTACCAAGATAGTCGAAGTGTTTGGTGTTTCAAGAGACACCGTATTAAAGATTTATACCACATACAGGGAAAGCGGAAACATAAGACCCCCTAAGTCACTATGTGAAGAAAGCGTGTGCTGACTGATCGTGACAGACGCTCAATGAAGAGGAATGTGACAGGAGATAAGGGGACAACAACTGCAAAAGACACTGTCAGCGACAAAAGAACACTAATCGAGCTCCAAAAGCAGAGAAATGCAGGCGAGCTGGAACTCCAAAACCACCCTCCAGTGATGCAAATGTGCGTAAAAGGAAAACGCGGAGCCGAGACCACAAATCGTGAACTCTGAAGCAATGGAAGAAAGTCATTTGGTCGGATGAGTCATGTTTCACTCTGTTTCCCAATATTGGCCGAGTTTACGTCCAAAGAGTGAGACATGGAGAGCGTTCGGTGACGATTTGGGCAGCCGTACCGTGGTATTCCACAGTCCTCAAGGTCTCTGTGCGAGGCTCCACCAGTGTGAAGGACTAAGGACCATTTTGGCTTCTCAGTTCCATCCGATGATTTAATGGTCGTTCGCCAATGGTCTTACTGCGTACCATGGCGATAGCATCCCTCTTCACACTGCTAACATCGTCCAGAACTGGTTTTCTAAACACGAATATGATTTTTTGTATCTCACCTAGACACCACAGTCACTACATCTCAATGTTACTGAGACCTTCAGGTATACTTCTGAGAGAAAGGTGCGTGATAGCTATCCACCTCCATCATCCTTACTTGAGTTTACCATTATCTTGCAGGCACAACTGTGTAAGATTTCCTTGAAAACCATGAAGGACACGTATTTATCTATTCCGCGACGACAGGAAGCTGATTTTAATGCCAGAGGGTTTCCTACATGTTAAAGTGTTCGTGTCTGCGGTGTTTCTATATATTTTTCCACCTCCTGTACTTCATGATGTTGTGTAAGACCCCTCGCTCAACTCATCGATCTCATATCCACAAGACATTCTTGGGATCCCGACCAGCACAAGAAGCAGTGTGATGGAGCGATCGGCTGCTGTCTCGATGGGCCGCAATCCTACCGCTGCCGGATCCCGACCCGGGCTGGTAGATGTTTCGTTTACTTACACGAGGGTAACACGATATTGTCACGAATAACTAACAATGAAAATGTGTTTTCTGAGAGTGAAACCCACTGCAGACTCACCCGTCCTAGGCAAACTGTAAATGGCGTCACTCTTGCCAACTGAAATGCTTATTACAGTCGTACATAGGCATCTAGTACAATTCATGTCAGTTGGTAATATTTTCCCTTCATGAAGCTACTAAACTAATGTACAGCAGTGCAGAAAGGTCATTCACTAAAGAGAAATGTGTATCACTATAAAGATATGTACTAATATACCCAAGAGTCCCGTCATAAGCCTCACGAGGAGAAAGACTGAAATAGTCCATAAGATGCTGAATAGGGAGAAACGTACTTGTAGTCAATAATGTTCTATGATGACGATCATCTCGCTTCCCACGCCCGGGTTCCCGGGTTCGATTCCCGGTGGGGTCAGGGATTTTCTCTGCCTCGTGATGGCTGGGTGTTGTGTGCTGTCCTTAGGTTAGTTAGGTTTAAGTAGTTCTAAGTTCTAGGGGACTTATGACCACAGCAGTTGAGTCCCATAGTGCTCAGAGCCATTTGAACCATTTGATGACGATCTATGAAAAAAACGTTGGTTGTCCCATTTACTGGAACGATTTACTTGAGCTGTTTTATCCATAGCAATTCAAAAATATAGAAGTGGGCAGTCCATTCTTTGTCTGCGTCAGCCGTTGATATTAATTTTTGGTTATCCTCAATCTCGAATGCACTTTAAAATTGTTCTACTTTATATGCAGAACTTATTCGTAACTGGCGTATAAAACAGAGCGATACTTTCGCATTATGTACTCCTACTGGTGCAACGAACCTGCTACCTAAACTTGTGCTAATTATTCGAGAACAGTTTGCGTACGTAAAACATCGGCGTAACTTGGAATGGGTTCCAGGTTTTTGCATTGGGCAGGCACCATCTGCAATAATGTTTTTTTCCTATGTTTTACCAGTTAGTGCTGTTCTGGATTTTAACATTTAATTGCAACATCGCCGCTGTTACAGCTCCATCGTCGGTAAGCCGTAACAGCTCTAATACATAACGAAACCGCCGTGTATTTGTTACCGGAACGTATAAAGTATGTCATATTGTTTGTCTGTAGGAGAAATGTTTTGGAGCATTTGGTACTTTCAGATGATAAATGAATCGAATTAACAACAACCGAGAACTACAAAGGAAAATCAACTAGTATCCTAGATCACGGTGTGTAACCACCCCCTTCTGCCTAATTCCATTTATTGTCCACAATAAGCAAAGTCTTTTACGTAAAATTTGAGAGGAGTTGGCTTGTCTAGCGGCCTGATTCTTGAACTGCAATTCTCACATTTTAGGTCCATTTGGTTGAATTGCTCTAAATAAATTTCAAGATTGTTGTTGCAGGAATTTTATTGTTAGGTTAATACATTTTGTCACATTTTAATATGTCATACAGTCTCTTGAATTTCTACATTAACAAAGCCGAAATTACACTGTTCGCCCAAAAATAAAAAAATACGTCCCGTCACATCAGGGGCATGCTTACAATTACCTCACGCAGCTGAAATAACAATATTCCAGAGGCTTTACAAGTTTTCTTGACAAATGAATTTCTATCAGTTTCTCTTATTATTTCATAAATGAATCCAAAAATAAACAGTACTGGATTGCGTAATTGATAACAGAAATTTTAAGTGTGCCAAAGAATTCATAATTTAAATTGTTTCAAAGAAAAATAATTTTAACTGTACATTCAGAGTACATACAGAGATTTATCGATTGTAGCATTGAAAATAAAGTAATTTCTTTTCATAAATTTTAGCTTGAAATATAACATACTGTGTATAAAACTATACGAAAGTTTTCAGAGAAGCAGCTGAGATAATATTGACCTGTCCAAAATTCAAAAAATAGTGCTGGTAACTGCGTTTGAGGAAAAGTAATACTAGAGGAGGATGTCACGTTACAAGCGTCAATTAATTTATTAAAAATTTAAATTTCCGGAGAAGGCAATAAATTGTGAATAAAACTCCTTCTTTTTTGGGACTGACAGTGCTTGGAATTAAATGTTGTCATCCATGTACATTCAGGAACCATGTAGTACATAACGGCGGTGAAGCTGTATAAACTGTATAAGAGAAACTAGTTGCTGAGATCGCAGTTAGCAAGGAATTAAAAACCACCGTTTACTAATATGTCGAATAATCGTCACCTACTAATCTAGGACAAGTGTATGTTAACAGTACTCTACTATTTTCGGTAAAGAGCACAACATTGTAAATTATTTATAGCTTTTCAATACTGATTTAAAACAGTCATTGGGCTCTTTGTTGAACGAAAAATGCTGTATTGACCAATTGCGACGTTTATTTCACTGTCGCTCAGATAATTGTTCAGTGCTGGTGGACAGTAATGGGATGATACAGCACTGGAATTGGACACTAACTTATTTCCAATAGAGTTGCATGCACTAGAGGGCGTTGACGACAGTTATAGAGACTGTGTGCCTGTACTTCAAGGGTACAACAATAGATTACGAGAGTGAGAAATATTTTGCGCTAACCTTGGACGGCGGACAGCAGTGAAACGCAAAGCGGAAGCCGTTCATTCTGTGTGTCGCACAGTTTTTCGGGAATGCAGCAAAGAGTTGGCAAGAGTTTGTCGCAGCGGTGACTTATCTGCGCCGTGTGAAGTGGTTAGCTGCAGCCACGAAACAACCCCATTTGTATTCCGTGGCCACTCCCAGCGCCGTTTGTCTGTCAAAATACCAGCAGGAAGGAATCACGACCGCAAGAAAAATTAGGAGCAGGGAATACGTGAAGGCGGATGCGGCGCAACAAATGATCATTCGGGTTTATTCAAGCAGGTCCCCGCGCCCCTGTGGAATACATACGAGCATTAAACTAAGAGCGCTCGGTATGTGCCCGGCGCAGTACATCCGCTTACCTAGCTGCTCGACTGCCAGCATCGGCGTGATTCACTTGCTGCTGTAAGCGAGGCCTTCAGCATTATACGTAGTAACTCTATGGATGTCTCGTATTTATTGAGATAGCTTCCGAGTCAGAAATCTGATAGATGAGGTAGACGGTTCGATTACACTGATCCTGTGGCTTAGACTTTTTATCCGCTTTGTATCATATAGAACGATGAGCAGAACATACTAGAAGACAGTTTAGGCTACTCCTAAAGCTTTACAGAGGTTTCTGTAGGTCTGGCTCTGGAGAAAACTTCAGGCCCGGCAGCCAAAATACTACGGCAATCAAGTAATGCTCGGATGGCCCCCATTACGCACAAGAGGAATGTTTCTCCCCTTACGATATTCATTTCACTCACGAGAATTGTTACAGCTTGAGTTGTCGATAGTTAAATATGTTCTGTTATGAGTTGTGAACCATATCACATTTCGGAAAATAGTATGAAAGCAATGAGCAAGCCACATTAGTAACATCGAGTCAGATTTTGATCTTCTGGCCAGCAGTATAGATTTGTAAATTAATATACCTCAAAAAAGTTACATAAGTCACCGACGGATCCAGTCATAACATATCATCTGACAGTGAATCTGCACAGAGACAGGATCTTAACTGATAACGTATGATGCACTTTTCGTTAAACCAATAGCAGACTTTAATAGGTGAACTGGGTAGAGAAGTATCAATTTGTATATAAAACAGACTTTCGGAAAATTTTACTATGTCCCATATTTGAACACAGTTAAAGAGTGGTTGTGAAAGTGAACTAAGGAAATTTCAAGCTATACTGTGAATGAAAGGCGAAGGCAATCGATTTGAGAAGCAGCAGCATGTAATAGAGAGCTTAGAATCTCCTCTGGCAGACGGAAAGACACACCTAACAGCTTACGTAAAGGTACCTAAAAGTGGAAAGAATATTTTTCGAAGGTGAGAAATCAAAATTCTCACAATCCGCCCTATATATAACCACAGAGGTGAAGCTGATAAATCAAGATGAATCAAAACTCCGCTGATAGCTGGTAAAACTTGCTTTTGATTGACCACATTAGCGGTTTCACGGCTCACAGCTGCATCTTCAGGTGAAACAAGATTATTACATTATTACTATAATGGATTAGTGTAATAACTTTGTTGCACCTGAAGATGCAACTGTGAGCCGTGAAACCTGTAGTGTGATCAATCAAAAGCGAGTTGTACCACCTGTAAGCAGAATTTTCATTCATCATGACCTTCAGCAACTGCGGATGCCTTGCAAAAAATTTATTTGCGAAAATTAACGTAATTGAATCTCGCACAGTGATATGAAAGTAGCGTTTCTTCCTAGACTGAGAAACTGCAACATATAGGGAACAAAAATGTGCCCCTCAATTCACAGACTCTAAAGGTATATATGGAGAGCGTTCAATCAAAACAACCTTTGTGTCTCGTTCGGTTCAGACATAGCTTGCGATGACTTACGCTCAGACTTAAACTGTTTTCTTCTTTACACTTCAAGCAAGGCATAATCCGGAGTCCTACTACACTAAGTATGTACGACTTACAATCCTGCATAGAGGGGCTGATGAAAGAAACAAAGAATTTGGGACTTCTAACAGCAGGCAGTTCAGTTTACGAGGAGTCGACAGCTCTCACAGTCACATAAGTTGGAAGGAAAAACATAGGCACTTTGAAGGTAACTGCGAAGAAACCATGGGTAACAGAAGAAATGTTTCAGATGATTGATGAAATAAGGAAGTACAAAAATGTTCAGGGAGATTCTGAAATAGAGAAATAAGAGTCGCATAGGAAATAAATAAATAGGAAGAGCAGGGAAGCTTCCGCAAAACGACTTCATAAGAAATGTGAAGAAATTGAAAAAGTGATGACAGTCGGAAGGACTGACTCAGCATACTAAAAAGTCAACACAGCATCAGGTGCAATTAAAAGCAAGGGAGGTAACATTAAGAGTGCAGTGGGAATTCCCGTATTGAATACAGAGGAGAGAGCGCGTAAGCGGGAAGAGTACATTGAAGGTCTCTATGAGGGGAAGGACCTACCTTAGGGCGCGATGGAAGAAGAAACGGGAGTCGATAGGAAAGAGATCCAGTATTTAGAACGACTTTGGAAGATTTTAAATCAAATAAGGAAGAACTGATGGATTAAGTTCCATCGGAATTTTTCATTGGGTAAAGTGGCAACAAAACGATTATGCACGTAGGTGTGTAGAATGCGTGTGACTGGTTGTATACCAATAGACTTTCGCATAAATATATTCCACAAAATTCACAAGACTGTAGGAGCTGGCACGTGCGGGAATCATCGCGCAATCAGCTTAACAGCTCATTTATCCAAGTTGATGACGAGAGTAGTATGCAGAAGAATGGAAAAGAAAACTGAGATTCTATTAGACGACGATCACTTTGGCTTCAGAAAAGGTAAAGGCGCCAGACAGGCAGTCTTGATGCAACATGCGAAAGAAGTAAGAGGCAACATAAGAGTGGAAAACCTAGATCAAAGTGCACGGATTAAAAAAATATAGGAAAGGAATGTAGTCTTTTGCCTCTGCTGTTCGGTCTATACGTCGAAGACGAAATGATGTTAATAAAATAAAGAATCAAAACTGGGATTCAAATTCATTGTGAAAGAATATCAATGTTAAGATTTTCTAATGAAATCGCTATCCTCAGTGAAAATGAAGAAGAATTACAGGAAGTTGTGAATGGAATGAACAGTCTAATCAGTTGAAAGGTGGCTACACTGTATGAAAGGTGGCTACACTGAGCCACAGCGCCAAAAATCGCGCCAGAGAGAGCATTGTTCCGCCGCCTCCACTGGCAGTGCTCATTGAGAGGTAGCAGCAGGCAGTTCTTGCCGAGCAGTTGTGGTGGACACTGCTTGTATCTGAAGTTAGAGTGAGATGCGGTAGTCGAGTGTGTTGTTCCATGTTATGCAGTGGTTTGATGGGAGAGATAGCAGATGTTGTTCCAATGGAGATATTGTAATGATCTGAGTGCTTTTCGTCAATATAAATTAAGGTAACTAACTACTGTTCTTTATTTTCTTATTATTTGTGTGTCCTGAATAATGCTTCATTACAGGTTCAGTCAACAAAGCATCTGGCGTGTGTTCTTGTATTAGAGTGTAATTCTGGGTTTCTTGCACAATTATAGTATTTGTAATTTTCTTTTATCACGTCAGTAAATGGTATTTAAAATTTCTTGTCTTGTTGAAGAAGAACCGTGCCAGATGTGCGTTGAGTCACACTCCCACACACAGAACAGTTATACTTGTGCTTTGGTTTCGTAGGTTTTATAGTTGCTGGGGACTTAATTAATTAATTGTGTTAACGAAAATTTTCATTTCATTCTTTGTTGTCATTCTATGCAGTCAGATAGCGTAACAATTAGTTGTCAGGGCCAGCCGTTTACGAGACTTGCGTAATCGGACATACAGCGACAGGAAATTAAAAAAGTATTTGCATTTCATTTTATTAAGCCCCCATGCACGTGGCGACCGCTGCTTCGGATCGTCCCTTGGAATTCTTCTGATTGCAAAAATAGTAGACAGTAGTATTGTTGTAGTAATTTGTAGTTTGGTAATTGTAGTCCATTTTGCATGTGTAGATTTGGTAATTGGTATTCTTCTAATGGTATTTTTCAAAATTTATTCATTTTTTTGTTGTCTTGTCCACGGGTTTGATAATCTAGTGCAATTATTTCAATTGTTCGAGTAAACGTGTTTGAGGGAAGCATATCGTGTGAATGGTATTGTTGGTGATAACGTGTTAAATTCTCCGTAATTTTCATATAGTGACGAGTTTTGTATATTTTGTAAATGATTACGCGATCAATGAAAAAGGCAAAAATGATGGATAGTGAAAATGACGAAATTGTTAACATGGCGAACTCGCCAACACAGGAGAACAGTGTGATGAATAATGAAGTGGAAAACAATTTAATAAGTCGAGAAAATAGTCCGGTACCATTTCAAAATTTTTCTCAATCAGAAAATTCACAACAGAATTCGAGATTAACGACAGAAGATTCTGGAATAGTATCGAACACAGATGGCCTTATGGCTATGCAGAAGGAAGTTGGTTTTGTGGGAAATGTGAGGGGTGAAAAGAATTTTGAAACAGTTACTTTGGAGCAGTTGATGAGTGCTATATTAAATATGGGAACAATGCAAACTCAGTTACGATCTGAATTAAAAACAGATATGGAAACAGTGGGATCACAGTTACGATCTGAATTAAAAACAGATATGGAAACACGGTTAGACTCACTGGGATCACAAATGGGAACAATGGAAGCACGGTTAGGATCTGAATTAAAAACAGTGGCAACACGTTTAGAAACAGAGATGGAAACAATGGAAACACGGCTAGACTCACGAATAGGGACATGTTTCAAAAATATGAAAGATGAATTAAAGAAAGAAATCAGAGAAGAAGTACAACCGATTTTGAATTCTCACAATAATAGATTAATTGCAGTAGAGATTAGACAAAGGGAACAGGATAGAGAACAGGAGGAAAAAGGTCGCGTGATAGTACAGAAATTTTCAGAGTTAAATTTACAACGTGCGAAAGATAAGGAAGAAATATTTGAGAGAATCGAGGAATCCGTACCAAATGACAGATTAAATAACCTAACACAACAGTATGAACAGTTAACTAATAAATGTGTTAATACTGAAACCCGAGTCGCGACACTTACGGAAGACGTAAATAAACAGAAAGAACAAATAGCTGATTTATCGGAAAGAGTAGAGGAGATTTCAGACAAATTGACAAATCTTAGTTTAAATGGGGACAGAGATTCAGATGATACAGCACCATTGCCATTTGCAGAAACCGAAGAGTACCAGAACATAAATAAACATGTTGAAAATCAGGGAAAATTTAATGAACGCGTGAAAAGGGAATTTGAGGCATTAAGAAAGCAAGTCAAACAAATTGAAGGCGAAATCGTAGGAAAAGACGGCAAAAGAAATTTAGAATCACAGATACCAGAGGGGTTTGAAGAAAATAATTTGTTTCATTTACGGGATGCAACAAGAGAGCGCCAGGCGCGCGAACTTGACAATAATCGGCATTGGGACTGGGACAGACGCGGTAGGTCTTTGTCGCCACGAGGCGAAAACTTTGACTATAAACACTTTTTGACTGTTCGGAAATTTAAGATCTTCCTCAATTCTAAGAATGACATACATCCATGTGCTTGGTTAGATCAATTTATGTACGCACTCCCACCAAATTGGCCATTAAGTCACAAACTGGAATTTATGTGTGGATATTTAGAAAACGAACCGGCGACGCGGATGCGCGCAATCATTAGAGATTGTAATAATCTGAATGATTTTTATCATGCATTTTTATCGGCATACTGGTCCGAAAACACACAAGACAGAGTCAAACATAGTCTGATTATGCAGCGTAATTTTAAACAGTCTGAGTTCCGCACGCCGGCAGAATACTTTGAAGACATGATTCGAAAGAATCAGTTCCTTTCCAACCCTTATAGCCCGACTGAATTAATTCGCATTTGTTTAACTAAGCTGCCACAATCCATAAGACAAATTGCTTTAGCCGGAAGATGTAAAGACGACATTGAGACCTTTAAGACTTTGTTGCAAGAACTTGAGTATGACAACGATGACGGCACTTTTTGTAACTTTTTCAGTAACAGTAATTACAATAGATTTTCAGAGAAAAGGGATAATGATCGGAACGGGCGTTATATGGGGAACTTTGAGAATGACAGACGTAACAGACAGGACAATAGATACCAGCCCTATGACAATAACAGACGTTCTAACAGAAATTACACAGACAATTATAATAACGGTAATTCGTACCGGAATGATCAATCATACGGAAACAGTAATCGGCATTATCAAGACAGAAATTATTCAAATAGTAATAGAAATTCTTACTACAGAAATAATCAGGGTAGTAGATACAACAATAATTTCAGAAGTGACAGTCGAAACTACACAAGAAGTAGCTATGCAGACAGACATGAAAACAGAAATTTTAATAACAGACACAACCAAGAATTTGTATCTAACAGACAGGAGGGACCTAATTGGCATCCTCCACGTGACAGAACTTCAGAGAGACAAGTGCAAATCGTAGAAATGGATCCGCGAAGTGACGCGAATAATCAAAGACGTGACACAAACAATCGACAATGACTTGTAGCTTCGGCTTCTGGCAGCAGTATAGACGGTCCAGAAAGTAAAGATACTACGACTTTACACTACGTACGCCTGGAAGACATGAGAGACATTTTGTTAGACGAAAAGGAAAATAATGTAGACGCATTTTTACATCCTGTTATTGAAGTATGTGTGGGTAAGAATAAGTTCACTGCAGTTTTAGATTCTGGGAGCCCATTGAACGTCATTAGTGAATCAGTTTTTCGTATATGTGAAAGGACTATTGCCTGTCCTGTGTTACCTATTTCTAAAACTACAATTCGAGGAGCGATTTCTGGAAAAGGTGTAGAAGTTAAACAACAGACCAACCTAAATTTCAATTGTCAAGGATACGAATTTTCTGCTAATTTTATTATTGTTCCATTACTCAATACACAAATTATATTAGGTATGGAGTTTCTTAACGCACATAAGGCAATTTTGAACTTTAAAGAAGGAAGTGTGAATTTGACTGTTGCCGGAATGCCGAAATGTTTGAAATTTTTCGAGTGTTTAACAAGATCTGAGTCAGATATAAAATGTTTAAGGTTTCTTACTTCTGATGTTTTCGTTGAGCATTATGACGACAATGTGTTTATTCATGACAATGATAATAGATACAGAGACGCGATGGATGATATAGTTAATACCGAAGAACTGATTAATGAAAAGGTTAAGAAAGCTGAAGTGCCAGATGACGTTGCAAGAGAAGAGCTGCACCACATTTTGACTTCACATGCTACAGTATTTAGTCATCACACAGGAACTATACAAGGCTTACAATATTTATTTAAAGTAAAAGAACACACACCATTTCGCGGGAAAACGTACGCTATTCCTTTGGCTTACAGAGACAAGGTTAAGAATGAACTTCAGTACATGTTAGATCAGGGCATTATTGAGCCTGCAGTCAGTCCTTATACCAGGCCATTACACGTTGTTCTTAAAAAAGATGGGTCGATTCGTTTGGTTCTAGATTCCAGACAGATAAATAATATCATCATTCCTGAAACTGACCGTCCACAAAATTTAGATGAACTTCAACATTTTCATGGAATTAAAGTTTTATCCACGATTGATATGCGTGCAAGTTTTTGGCAAATAGAACTCCACCCTGATTGTAGAAAATATACTGCCTTTTTAGCCTTTGGTAACTGTTACCAGTTTCGGAAATTACCGTTTGGACTTACTGTATCTTCTGCAGCATTCATTCGTAGCTTAAATGAAATTTTACCTGTTTATCTTCGTGACAATATTACTTCTTATGTCGACGACATTCTTATTGCTAAACACTCTTGGAGTGAGCACAACAAAATTTTGGATTCATTATTACGTATTTTTGCAAGAGTTGGCATTACGGTGAACTTAGAAAAATCTGAATTTGGTCGTTCTCAGGTGAAATTTCTCGGTCACATTATTTCTACAGAAGGTATTCTTCCTGATCCAGAAAAACTTGACGCTATTCGTAATTATGCTGTTCCTACAACAAAACGTGATGTTCGTAGTTTTCTTGGTGTCTGTAACTTTCTTAGACGTTTTGTTAGATTGGACGATTTGGCCACACCTCGTGTATGCAAATTATGTCAAAAGCCGCCAACTATTTCTCACAGAGCACCGTTGTTTCCTATCATTCCAGCGAAATTAAAGGACATGGCTGCAGTTGATTTGTTCGGTGCAGTGGTTCGATCTACTAATGGTTTTGCGTACATTTTCGTAGCAGTGGAACTGACATCAAAATATGTGTGTTTTACACCTTTACGCAAAGCAACAGCTCGTTCAGTGTCTAACGCTTTCATCAAACATTTTCTTAAAGAAGTTGGTCATGTTGATAAGGTTATATCAGATAATGGATCACAGTTTCGTTCTAAAATTTGGCTTCGTACTCTACGGCGTCGTAAAATTAAACCAATTTTCATTTCAGTTTTTCACCCTCAATCTAACGCTTCAGAGAGATGGATGAAGGAAATCAATAAATTGTGTCGTCTTTATTGTCATCAGAATCACAGAACGTGGGATCAGTATCTTCATATTTTTCAAAACATTCTGAATGAACTTCCTAACGACTCAACTTCTTTACCGCCTATACTGATATTAAAAAACAAAGCACCGACAAATCGCATTTCTGAAATCGTTCCTTTTCCGCCTTCACGGAAACTGCGGCATTCTGAAGTTGTGAACCTGGCTCTACAAAATATTGCATCTGCGGCTGCTAGAAGAGTGAAATCAGCAAAGCGTCCTGGTCGTTTAAAAATCTTGTCAGTTGGTCAGAAGGTGTTAATTAAGTCTCACCGTCTGTCTCACAAAGGAAAAGGCTTGTGTCGGAAATTTTTTCTGCTTTATAACGGTCCATATAGAATTCGCAAAATTATTCATGATAACACTGTTGAAGTAGAAACTCTTAAATCACGACGCTCTAAGGGAATACATCATATATCTAACGTTAAAATTTTTGTGGAATGATATACTTTTGAAAAATTTTTGTAGAATGACATACTTGTGAGAAACGAACAGCTACATGTAAACATGCGGAGAGTACAAGGACACCGCGCTGTGTTTTGGCGGCGGCGTATACTCAAAGCAACAGTGAAGTCTGCGCGCCGCACGAGGTAGTCGTTGACCGCAAACAATCACTTCCTACGTCACGCGCCTACAGCTGATCGAGCGCTCAGTGCGAATGCACTGACAGCCGTAAATAAATACAGTCTTTCTCCGAATAAAATCAGTATAAAGCTATAGTGAGTTGATAAATTCTGTTATTAACATTCAGTATTTTTCAGGATACGGTTCTATAAGGTATTTAAGAACTTCTGGTAAATTCTGTGCGTGTCCGACGTTAAGACGACTTGCTATCGAGAAAATTTCAGGAAAAATGTCATTTCGAAGAAGAAAGTAATAAACTAAAAAGGTAATTATTAATTGAGTTTATTTTTCAGGTAACATATTTCCACTTAGGTACGTACCTTAGACGTAATTTGCTGCGCCATTACGTGATTCACACTTTGTGCTAATTACATGTTCTATGAATTTGCTTGTGAAGCGACGTGCTTGCGTACGTTAACTGATTTTGACAATGATTATCCATGAATTGAGTTGTAACTTGTGTATATTATGCATCACTTGGCTGCACTGCTTTTTCACTGATGTCATATTTTTTATTATGTGCATGCTGTGCTTATTTATTTAAATTATAATTGTAACCTGATTAATTTTGCTGACTGTGGTTAGGTATGTAAGTTATACTTTGTGATTTATCTGCTTGCGCCTTCATGTTTACTTATTAAGATACGATGCTAATGACCTGTTTAGTACGTAAGATATATGTTTACTGCTATGCATATGGATTGCACATTTACACATTTCTGCTTGTTGTCATAACTATACTTTAATTTGGTATATAGCAATGCTGATGTACAGTGTACAAACATGGAGTTTAGGTCACACTATTGTATTAATTACAGATTGTTCGCTTGGCAGAGCCTCGTTGTAAGAATTGTGCTGCATCCACTTGTTGACATTCTGTTCTCTACTGGTATATTTACTCGCTGTTGCTTGTTTTGCTTACGCTCAGTGCTTTATATTTTAACATAAGAAAATGAACTGCAGTAATTCGACGAGCGACTTTAGTACAAGAAACTTCATAGAAGTCCCATGAGCTGGAGGTTTTATGGAATCTGTATAAATTTGTGCTAATAGAAAGGAAGCTAACGACATGACATACCAACACAGTTATTACACTGCGTTTTTCGTGAGCAATTGAAATAGGAAGTGACACTTGACACAAGAAATACTCCACATGTTTGCTTCTGTTTGCCATAATTCTTGAAGTGGTGTACACACTGTGAAATATTAGCATCATTCACACTCCGTAATCGTACTTAATTACTGAGAGTTATTCGAACTAAGTCTGTTAGAGGTCATGTATGCATTCTTTGTTTATAATTCATAATGAGTAGAAGATTTTGGTCAGATGGATTACACAGAAGTTGTGTGTTGACAGTGTGTCTTCGGATTGTTTGGGATGAGGAGGTTTGCATTAGGATTTTATCTGTACTCGATCGAGGAGACTGACTTGAGGAAAGAGTTGTTATGGAAGTGAAATGATATTGGTGCTAAGGTTTATATGTATTGACGTATTGAAGAGGTATTATTGAGATTATATGAAGTTGATTGGAATATTTGTGGATAAGAGGTAAAGTAAGTGAGGTGCATATTTTTTTGTTGTTGGTCTATATGGAACAAGGAGGATGAAGATAGCAGACTAGAACACTAAAATGGAAGAAAGATTGTCTACACACAATTTGTTAAATGACTAAGCAGTATGTACTTTTTTTTCGAGAGAGGAAGCATTGCATATCTTGGCACACTGACAGTTGTTCAGCAACCATACATTTTGATCTGGCTTGGCAAACATTGGTCTTGACATGATGACTATGACGTTGACTTAACTATTATTGACTGTTATACATTGCTGTCACTACTACTTGATACACATGATGAACATGAAATTTGACAGAAGTGGATTCAGACAGTTAACACTATACAATTACACAGTAGTACTTAATGTGGATGAAAGATGAGTGAGTGTGTTTTGTGTGTTTTCCTTTCCTAATCCTACCCACCTATCTCCTAAATATTATTTTATTTGTTTGTAGTGGCTTGCACTGACACCCATAAATATTATAGGTTTACTGATGTTTGTGTATTTGTAATAGTAATATGACAATTATCTGATATCATTTGTGTGTTTGTTATGATTTGTATGTTTAGTGTAAGAGCATTGTAAAAGCATTTGTAAGTGTATTCAAACTATTGTTCATGCTTGAACTGTCTGAGTAGTGATGAAATTATGGACTGTTACTTGTACTGTTTCTACATGATTGGTGCCACTAGGACATGTTTAATTTGTGCTGAGGAACAGTGTAATCAGTGATAGTTGTTTAATGTCACTTGACGGTGTCTGCACCTACTCCACAATGCTGGGGCCACTGATGGAACTGCTTCTATTGACATAATGTCACTTGATGGTGTCTGCACCTACTCAACATTGCTGGGTGCCACTGATGGACTGCTTCTACTGAAATGATGTCACCTGTTGGAGTCTGAACCTACTCCACAATGCTGGGTGCCACTGATGAACTGCTTCTACTGACATAATGTCACTTGATGGTGTCTGCACCTACTCAACATTGCTGGGTGCCATTGATGGACTGCTTCTACTGAAATGATGTCACCTGTTGGAGTCTGCACCTACTCAACATTGCTGGGTGCCACTGATGGACTGCTTCTACTGAAATGATGTCACCTGATGGTGTCTGCACCTACTCAACATTGCTGGGTGCCACTGATGGACTGCTTCTACTGAGATGATGTCACTTATTGCTGTCAGCACCTATTCAACAGTGCTGGGTGCTACTGCTGGAACTGTGAACTACTTGTTGTGAATATTTGTATTAACTGATTTTTTGTGTATTACTGTTTGTGAAAAGTTATAAGACTCTTACCTGCTCATATTCGTCATTGCTGACGTTATCGATTGAATTGTTTAACCACATGATATTTCTGTAAACTATTATGTAAAGTCACATGTATGAAAGATTTTGTATTGCTTAGTGTATTTTATATATTAGGCTATTGAAAGGTCAGTGCAAAGCCAAAATTTTATCTAGTTATATGATATTTACGTATTAATATTATCTTTTATTTTTGTCTGTATTTTTTTTTACGAATTTGGTGGTATTTTCACCACCAATGCTGGCAAAAATACCATCAAATTCTAGCCCGTGGAGGAAGGGCATATGAAAGGTGGCTACACTGTATGAAAGGTGGCTACACTGAGCCACAGCGCCAAAAATCGCGCCAGAGAGAGCATTGTTCCGCCGCCTCCACTGGCAGTGCTCATTGAGAGGTAGCAGCAGGCAGTTCTTGCCGAGCAGTTGTGGTGGACACTGCTTGTATCTGAAGTTAGAGTGAGATGCGGTAGTCGAGTGTGTTGTTCCATGTTATGCAGTGGTTTGATGGGAGAGATAGCAGATGTTGTTCCAATGGAGATATTGTAATGATCTGAGTGCTTTTCGTCAATATAAATTAAGGTAACTAACTACTGTTCTTTATTTTCTTATTATTTGTGTGTCCTGAATAATGCTTCATTACAGGTTCAGTCAACAAAGCATCTGGCGTGTGTTCTTGTATTAGAGTGTAATTCTGGGTTTCTTGCACAATTATAGTATTTGTAATTTTCTTTTATCACGTCAGTAAATGGTATTTAAAATTTCTTGTCTTGTTGAAGAAGAACCGTGCCAGATGTGCGTTGAGTCACACTCCCACACACAGAACAGTTATACTTGTGCTTTGGTTTCGTAGGTTTTATAGTTGCTGGGGACTTAATTAATTAATTGTGTTAACGAAAATTTTCATTTCATTCTTTGTTGTCATTCTATGCAGTCAGATAGCGTAACAATTAGTTGTCAGGGCCAGCCGTTTACGAGACTTGCGTAATCGGACATACAGCGACAGGAAATTAAAAAAGTATTTGCATTTCATTTTATTAAGCCCCCATGCACAGTATAGAATATGGATTTAGAGTAAATCGAAGAAAGACGAAAATAATGAGAAATAGCAGAAATGAGAACAGCGAGGAAGTTAACATCATAACTGATGATCAGAATGTAGAGGAAATTAGGAATCCTGCTCTGTAGGTAACAACATAATCCATGACGTAAGGGCAAGGCGGACATAAAATGTAGACTGGCACTGGCAAAAAGGCATTCCTTTCTGTTAAGAGATCAGGAAGCTGCAGAGGTTAAAAATTGTAGAGGAAGACAGAGACTGGAATACATCCAACAAATAACTCAGAACGTGCTGTTGTGTGATGAAAATGTTGCCACGAGAGAGAAATTCGTGGCGGGCTGCATCCGACCATTCACAACACCAAAGACAAAGAAAACAATTGAAACGAACGTTGTAGATGAAAACAGTCGAACGTGTCGGCGCATGACTTTCGAGCAGTACACAAATGCCATCTGTGTATTAGGAAGCTGATGTCCCGACAGCAGGGCCTGCCGTTGGAAATGTAAGTCGATTTTGGTGTTTCGTAAATTTACTACCATTCATTGGCCCAAGTGTGAACACTGAACGCCAATTTCCGAGGTGATCACCATGTACGATGATTTGTGAACGCCAAGGGACAGAGGACTTCCTTGCCGGCCAGAGTGCCCGTGCGGTTCTAGGCACTACAGTCTGGAACCTAGCGGCCGCTACGGTCGCAGGTTTGAATCCTGCCTCGGGCATGGACGTGTGTGATGTCCTTAGGTTAGTTAGGTTTAATTAGTTCTAAGTTCTAGGCAATTTATGACCTCAGAAGTTAAGTCGGATAGTGCTCAGAGCCACTTGAACCATTTTTAGAGGACTTCCTTGTTCTAATATATTGCTTTGCCTGTGTGATTCCGACGTATGATGCAATGTACCTTCGGACATACACAGTTACAATCTATCCTAATGTGCACAAAATATTAATCGTAAAGATATGCAAAATACATTGGTCGAAAACATCGAAAATAGTGAGGACCACAAAAGATATTCAGCAGAATTACGACTACTGTATTGTGCTGTAGTCTAGAACAAGGCAATATAGCTCAGTGTGCGATCTTTCAGATCAGGATAGACACAAAAATGTTGTAGATAACTGTTTTAGGCATAGAACATAGTAGAATCAAACAATCAATTGCAACAAATTTTTGGTGGATTAATAGCATAGAAGAAATATGTATTAACCTGGTGCAGAGCAGTTCTCACGTGACGATAAATAAATAGGTGAAATCGAGGTATCCATATTAATCTGGATTTTGTGGGATTCAGTGAACTACTTCCGACAAATTAATTAATAACAGCTTAAATTAGCCACAATACACGGCTGGAAAAAAAGTTCGTACACTGATCCGATGACGGCTTATGTCACCTGGGGGCCAGTAGGTGCACTAATAAAGGCTACATCGTCGTCCGCCGACGGATAGCGCAATGGCGGAGCTGCTAGAGCGCCCTCTGCGTCAACCCTGTAATAGGAAACACTCACAGCCAGATGGTTCAGTGTGGTGCAAACGTGTAAGCAAGAAGGGAACCATAGCAAGGAGACGCGCTCGTACTTTCTGCATCCGACTCGGCGACTTCGAAAGGGGTCAAATTGTGGTTTTACGAGTGGTGAGATTGTCCTTTCGGAGAACTGCCACACCAGTTCGACGTGCTACGTCAGTTATGCATCAATGTTGGCAGCAGTGGTCACTTGCACATTCTCACATCCGTAGATGAGGCTCTGGACGCCCATGTAGCGCAGTCGCCCGCCATGATCGTCTCATTGTAAAGGCAGCAGTGGCAGACCGGACGGCTACCACAACACACAAAAGAGGGCTCGTGACCGCAGACATGTCAGCATGAACTGTTGCGAACCGGGTATTAGCGGGGGGGCTACAGGCACAGACGCCTTTGGCCCGTCTCCCATTCGCGCCATAGCACCGAAGAACACGGCTCCATTGGCGCTGTCAGAGAATCAGATGAAATGGCGTGCCTTGGTTTTTAGCGATAAAAGCAGATTTTGCTTGCATGTAAGTCATGGTCGTTCATACGTACTGTTGTGGGTTGGCAGGAGAGCCAACACCGTGTTACTAGAGGAAGCCGAAAGGCACGCGTTTTAGCTCACGCCGGCTGGCGTGAGGTCTGGAACAGCACAAGGAAATTAGAATTTAGAAAAACGGACGTAGCTGGTGGAGTAATTAACTTTAATCCATTAATGATGAGCGTCGCTCTTGACTGTACATGATTCATAATATCAATAGTAACTGGTAATGGCGCCTTACTAGGTCGTAGCAAATGACGTAGCTGAAGGCTATGCTAACTATTCGTCTCGGCAAACGAGAGCGTATTTTGTCAGTGAACCATCGCTAGCAAAGCCGGTTGTACAACTGGGGCGAGTGCTAGGAAGTCTCTCTAGACCTGCCGTGTGGCGGCGCTCGGTCTGTAATCACTGATAGTGGCGACACGCGGGTCCGATGTATACTAACGGACCGCGGCCGATTTAAAGGCTACCACCTAGAAAGTATGGTGTCTGGCGTTGACACCACACGTACGACGTAGAACTGGTGAGCACTGCTTCGTAGACTGCATTCGTCCGAGACATACTGGCCCCAGCCCAGTCTTTATTGTCTGGCGTGCGATGAGCTGCAACCCTCGTGAACCTTTGGTGTTTCTGGAGCGCACGCTGCAAAGCATTCAGTACATGTACAGATTGTTGTTGACGTTCTCTGAAAGACGTACACAAACTTTCCAGGCCGGCACGATCTCCGGACTTGTCTCCAATCCACCGCGTGTGGGATGTGACTCGTGCCACTCGTCAAGCAACAGCTCCTACAGTACTACTGTGTACAGGTCAAGCAGCCGCGGAATAACGACTCCCCGGACGGTATTTCCCATCTGTACGACAGCGTTGATGCCAGAGTCATCGCCTGCATTCCACCTCGTCTGTGGAGGCTACACCAGGTAATATGGGCCTTTCAGCGTTGCTACAACAAATCGTGAGGGCATTGGAAACCTCTAAAAGGGTGTACTAATTTTTCCCCGGCAGTGTATAAGGACAACAACCAACATCCTCCTTCCCAAAATGATGGTAGACAAAAATGTGTAAAAATACGACCATAGAAGTGAGCTGAGAAATAAAACGACATATAACGGAATTTCGCTATTCGTCTGCGCCACATCATAGCCAATGATGGCAGGCACATCGAACATGTTATAACCTAAATCCGTATATCTGTGGTGACGTTTCCATGTTGAAGAAAATGTGTGCACGCCATAGTTTGTAAATAATTTGCGTTTTTTTTACATGCTGTTCATTAATTGTCACTTTGTATATGTGGTGGTCGCCCTGCCGGACATGTCCGAAGGAAAATACAGATTTTTTTGAACCAGCAGCCATTATAAAGGTGTCCTGATTTGCAAGCAATGTCCTGTGTGAAAATTTCGTTCCAACATACACATTGTACTTGTTAGCAGGTTTCATTACACCATACTCCTCTCAGGAAACAGCAGGCACAACAAAGTTTTTATGTCTTCCGAAGAGCGAGGTACCAAGGCTAGGTAACAGTCGATGCAAGTGAGAGACGGTGTAACATGCCCAGACGAGTTTCCATACGCTATCGCATCAGCTCGCTTACTTAGATTGTAAATACAGGTTACAATTACACTACTGGCCATTAAAATTGCTACACCAAGAAGAAATGCAGATGATAAACGGGTATTCATTGGACAAATATATTATACTAGAACTGAAATGTGATTACATTTTAACGCAATTTGGGTGCATAGATCCTGAGAAATCAGTACCCAGAAAAACCACTTCTGGCAGTAATAACGGCCTTGATACTCCTGGAATTGAGTGAAACAGACCTTGGATGGCATGTACAGGTACAGCTGCCCATGCAACTTCAAAATGATACCACAGTTCATCAAGAGTAGTGACAGGCGTAATGTGACGAGCCAGTTGCTCGGCCACCATTGACCAGACGTTTTCAATTGGTGAGAGATCTGGAGAATGTGCTGGCCAGAGCAGCAGTCGAACATTTTCTGTATCCAGAAAGGCCCGTACAGGACCTGCAACACGCGGTCGTGCATTATCCTGCTGAAATGTAGGGTTTCGCAGGCATCGAATGAAGGGTAGAGCCACGCGTCGTAACACATCTAAAACGTAACGTCCACTGATCAAAGTGCCGTCAAAGTGAACAAGAGGAGACCGAGACGTGCAACCAATGGCAACCCATACCATCACGCCGGGCGATAGGCCAGTATGGCGATGACGAATACACGCTTCCAATGTTGGTTCAGCGCTTTGTCGCCAAACACGGATGCGACCGTCATGATGCTGTAAACAGAACCTGGATTCATCCGAAAAAATGACGTTTTGCCATTCATGCACCCAGGTTCGTCATTGAGTACACCATCGCAGGCGCTCTTCTCTGTGATGCAGCGTCAAGGGTAGCCGCAGAGTGGTCTCCGAGCTGATAGTCCATGCTGCTGCAAACGTCGTCGAACTGTTCGTGCAGATGGTTTTTGTCTTGCAAACGTCCCCGTCTGTCGAGACGTGGCTGTATGATCCGTTACAGCCATGCGGATAAGATGCCTGTCATCTCGACTGCTAGTGATACGAGGCCGTTGGGATCCAGCACGGCGTTCCGTATTACCCTCTTGAACCCACCGATTCCACATTCTGCTAACAGTAATTGGATCTCGACGAACGCGAGCAGCAATGTCGCGATACGATAAACAGCAATCGCGATAGACTACAATCCGACCTTTATGAAAGTCGGAAACGTGGTGGTACGCATTTCTCCTCCTTACACGAGGCATCACAACAACGTTTCACCAGGCAACGCCGGTCAACTGCTCTTTGTGTATGAGAAATCGGCTGGAAACTTTCCTCATGTCAGCACGTTGTAGGTGTCGCCACAGGCGCCAACCTTGTGTGAATGCTGTGAAAAGCTAATCATTGGCGTATCACAGCATCTCCTACCTGTCCGTTAAATTTCGCGTCTGTAGCAGGTCATATTCGTCGTGTAGCAATTTTAATGGCCAATAGTGTATTAATCCATATTAAATATAATTTATAAACGGTTTGCCTTAGGACCTTCGAAATGCACCGTTGGCCGGGGGTATGATGCGAAGTAGTATGCGCATACGCACGCGCCTTGTTCTTTTCAGCCCACATGTGGATGGGGTCGTACACAAGCAAAATTAGCCCATTTGGGGGACTGAGAATCCGTATTTCGTGATCGATATGTCTCTTCACCATCAACGTGTAATGGTGTGTTGTGCGATGTCCAGTCGCGGAATAATCAGTGCGGAATTCCTTGATGGCACGGTGACTACGGAACGGTGCGTGAAGGTTTTGGAACATGATTTCATTCCCATTATCCAAAGTTACGTTGATTGCGATAAGATTTGGTTCATGCAAGACGGAGCTCGACCCCATCCAGGCAGAAGGGTGTTTCTTGTTCTGAAGGAGCAAGCTGGGGACCGCATTCTGGCTCTGCGGTACCCGTACGCCACTGCCATGGGCCTCGATTCACCGCCATATTCTCAGGATCTGTACAGATGCGACTCCTTTTTATGGGGCTATATTAAAGACAAGGTGTACAGCAATAACACCAAAACGATTGCTGAGCTGAAAACAGCCACTGAGGAGGTCATCAACAACATCGATGTTCTGATACTTCTGACACGCACAATTTCGGTATTCGTCTGGCCACATCATAGCTAATGATGGCAGGCCAATCGAACATGTTATAACCTAAATCCATATATCTGTAGTGACGTTTACATGTTGTAGAAATTGTGTGCATGCCGTAGTTTGTAGCTTACGTTTTTTTCATACAGTTCAATAATTGTCATTCTGTATACGTTCGCCGGCCTCTGTGGCCGAGCTGTTCTTGGCGCTTCAGGCTGGAACCGCGCTGCTGCTCCGGTCACAGGTTCGAATCCTGGCTCGGGCATGGATGTGTATGATGTCCTTAGGTTAGTAAGGTTTAAGTAGTTCTAAGTCTAGGGGACTGATGACCTCTGATGTTAAGTCCCGCAGTGCTTAGAGCCATTTGAACCATTTGTATATGTTGGATCTGTCCTCCAGACATGTCCGAATGAACAGACACAGTTTTTCGATCGAGCGGCCCTTATAAATAAAGACACAAAGGCAACGAGCGTGCATTGAAATCAATGGGGAATGTTGAAAATTTATGCCGAAATTGGAATCGAACCGGGATCTCCTGCTTACTAGGTAGGTTCGAAGAAATAGAAACCACACACACACACGCACACACACACACACACACCAGTAATTGCAGACCGAGCGCCACCACACGGCAGGTCTAGAGAGACGTACTAGCACTCGACCCCAGTTGTACGACGACTTTGCTAGCGACTACACTGACGAAGCCTTTCTCTCATTTGCCGAGAGATAGTTAGAATAGCCTTCAGCTAAGTCCATGGCTACGACCTAGCAAGGTGCCATTAACCATTTCTATAGAGAGTCTCACTTGTATCATCAAGAATGCTGTATACAAATGATGGATTAAAGATAAGTATTATAGAAGCTACGTACTTTTCTTTATAGCATTCATTACGTATCCTGTTCCAGACTTCACGCCAGTCGGCGTGAGTAGACGCGTGCCCTTTCGGTTTCCTCGCCTTGTGTCTAGACTGTCTTGTCTAGACACAACATATATATATATATATATATATATATATATATATATATATATATATATATATATAATTAAGGTGAGACGGACAATGATTTCTTTAGTGAAGATGCACATCAGGCTCGAACTATTACGGAAATTAGCGAAAAACAGCGAGTAATGCGGATAATGAGCACGGGGCAGTAGGTAGTAGTTTGTGGATAAGTTGGGACTGTGGGTCTGTCGGGAAGCATGCTGCGTTAGTCAGTGCAGTTACAACGACCAGAGTGTCCGGATGGCTTAGTGGTCAGAGGTATGACTAGTAAGCAGGAGAATCGGGTTCGAATCTCGATCCGGCACAAATTTTCCTCTTTCCTCATTGATTTCAGTCAACACCGACTCGCAGCCAATGTCTGTAATTCCTTTGCGTTGCGTACGTACGTCAGAGCGCAGTGCCGGTCGGCCCAGTCAACAATCACTGCCGAAGACGGCAACGTCGTCTCTCTGCCAAGGCAGCTGTGCGACAATCGTATTAGGCAGAATTCTGTATAAAAGTTTATAGCTCTGTGATAAAAGACTAATATCTTGTTCTGTATCAAGTGATACGTCAATGTTCAGTGAAAATAATAAATGCTCATGACATTCCTGTGGACATGGATTGTAACAAAAGTTAAGTATTTTGTTCTGTTTGTCTTATAATGAAGTGGCCTAATATTGTGCGTGTTGTAGTACCATCTCGGTCCCGTCCAGGAGTAAAGCTGAAACCGTCCTTCCACGGGGCGAGGCAGCTAACGTTGACGTGGACGGGTCAGCTGACCTCACGAGGGAGGGGCCTTGGGCGCACAAAAGGAGGTAGTTGACGTGGTTTACGCTGTCAGTGCTCTCCAGCGGCCGTTGTTGGCTTCATTTGGATCGCAAACCACATGGACGCGCGTAAAATAGCTGCGTTAACTCTATTAGCGAGTATCGAAGAAGAGAGGAGAAATTCGCGAAGACGATTCCGGACTCGTCGATAGTCGGAACAGTGAATTTCTTGTAGAAGGACACTACGTAATGCTGTAAAACGATCTGATATACATACTAGCAGAAGTTATTCATTAACTGAATTGCGTTTTCACCCCATTTTCGGTTTTAGGAGGAATGCAGAGAACGTTATGTATTAAACGTCAGTTTGTTGCATTGGCTACCGACACTCTCAAATCACATACTTCATACACAGATTTAAATATCGAGTTTCACTTAGTAATTTCATTCGAAACGAGCAGGAGATTTTATCGTAGCTGCTCACCAGTCTTTGTAAAAGATATTTGACAGCAGGATAAAACAGGATAAAAATATAAACCAGTTTTATGGACTGAGGTGGGTATATGTATTTTACAAAAAATTTCATAAGAGCAAAAACTTCCAGTGTGTAACTTGTGTTTACATTCTGACAGAGACATTAAGGTTTCTGTCTACCTGGGAAATATTCCAATCGTTAGTCTTTGCCATAAAAAATACATTACAAAATACATTATTTGTAACACATAACATCGGGGTTTGAGATAGTAATTCCATTAAAGAGTAAGAAATACCCAGGATGTTTTAGAAAACAAAAGGTGGAAACAAATTGGAAAGAGATGGAGGCGAACTCGCTAATTTTATTTACATGGCTCGCAGCCGACAACGCTCTGTTTAACTGTTGTACAGTCGTAAAACAATTATTAAGTCCCTGTATATGAGATACACTGCCTACAGACTGTATTGCACGACTGTGAGCGTTTGAAATTTAATATCCAGTTTGTACCAGAGAGACGAGCTTTTGATGTCCCATTACTGAGTCACGGTGTTGAAACGCTATACTTTTGTAGCACATGAACTATAATACTAAAAGCAACAATCACAGGAAATTATTACCCATCGGTATGAAGTTTCCCCTCATTTTATTATGGGAAATAGTAGGTAAAACCACGCGCTTTTGATAGATCCAAAGTTTGCTGATGCTTTGAAATAGGTTATACTTGTACCATGTACTCCATCAGAAAGAAAGCGCGATACAATATGGCGGTTCCTTTGTTCTGCTCGAGCCGTAAAACGATGTATCTCACATGCCACATTCCTCTGCACGGGGCAAAAATCTTAACGTGCCAGATTCCCTCCTGCATGGTCCGCAGTGTAGTGGAACGCGGAATTCGACACTGTAACGTCACCAGCTGCCCTTCGCCGTACGTTTTCACATTCCTTTAGAGGACGCCTTAAGGCTCTGTTACTCTAAGGAAGAGTGTTATTTCATCCAGTATGCAGGGCCATGCTAGCGGTTACATCCCCCCGGACAAAAAGACAAATTGTCGCCTGTTTCTCCAATAAAAATCAAATCATTTTCCTTAAATCTTAATAAAAGTATATTTGTAGGAAGAAACACAAAAAATAAGGTAACTTTGATACTCAAGCAGTAAAAAACAGTAGAAAATAATTAAGAAATATGTGTACCTTAGCCACAAATTGTTTACCATTTAATTACAGATTGAAACGCCATTATTCTGAAAGTAAAACAAGGTAACATGAACTACGCTAAAATCACAAAACACTTTTTTTCTTACTTTCAGTTATGCAGACTTTTCTATTACATCTTTTAAGCCGGCCGGAGTGGCCGAGCGGTTAAAGGCGCTACAGTCTGGAACCGCACGACCGCTACGGTCGCAGGTTCGAATCCTGCCTCGGGCACGGATGTGTGTGATGTCCTTAGGTTAGTTAGGTTTAAGTAGTTCTAAGTTCTAGGGGACTGATGACCCCAGTAGTTGAGTCCCATAGTGCTCCGAGCCATTTGAACCATTTTTTTTACATCTTTTAAATCTATATGATCAGCAATTTCATGCGCAATAGCCAAAACGGCGAAACCATTAAACGTTTTCTGTAGTGGAATGTAAAAGTTTTAAATTAATTCTGAAACGTCCCCTTAGAAAAATTATAAACGACTGTGCTTAAACTGACACACAATATTTTTAGCGCAACACAATATGACTTTCAATAATCCCTACAAAAGAATGGCCCTCACGAACTATAACCTATACCTTTCATGAATCACTTACCTCACAAAAATCTTCGTTAGTCTAACTACTGTAATACAGCGAGCGCCAATACTGCCAGCTAAATAAAAGGTTCTAACTACTGAAGTCACTAACTACTGATAGAGTTAGCAAATGAAAGATTTTGACAGAGACCAAACAATGTATTTACCTTATTAAGTCATAATATAGGTATCAGTTCATGATATCCAATATTACAAATTTATTCTTTTTGATGGACACACGTTTAGATCATCCGCTCTCAAAACTCCGCCATCTCACTCCCCACATCCACCACTGCTAGCGACTCACCTCCAACTGCGCAAAGCTACGCGCTGTTAACAGCCAACTGCCCAACACTACAATAGCGAATATTACAACAATGCCAACCAGGCACAGACAGCACACAGCACATCCAGTGATTTTGATATAGAGTACTACGTGGCGTTAGCAATATAAAAACCTAAACAGCCTACTTACAATTCTTAGACAAACTCCATTCGCCATTTCCTGCAGTATTGTCCAAAAGCGCAGATACTGGTGAAATTTCGTTTGCTAATTGTACCCCGTTTATATCAACAGAATCACTATCAGTTATAACAGATTGTAAACGCTTACAGTGTTTTAGTGCCAAGGAAAAAATCGTGTACGTTATATAACAACTGAAAATACACTGTAGAGCCAAAGAAACTGATACACCTGCCTCGTATCGTGCAGGGCCGCAGAAGTGCTGCAACGCGATATGGCATTAACTCGACTAATGTCTGGAGTAGTGCTGGAGGGAACTGGCATCATGAATCTTGCAGGGCTATCCATAAATGCGTAAGAGTACAAGGCGGCGGAGATCTCTTTTGAACAGCACGTTGCAAGTCATCCCAGATGTATTCAATAATGTTCATGTCTGGAGAGTTTGGTGTCCCAGCGGGAGTGTTTAAATTCAAAAGAGGGCTCCTGGAGCCCCTCTGTAGCAATTCTGGACGTTTGGGGTGTCGCATTGCCCTGACATAAATGGATGCAGGTGACCAGGCAGGATGCTTACGTACGTGTCATCTGTCACAGTCGTATCTAGACGTCTGCGGAGTCCCATATCAGCCGAACTACACACACCCATTACAGAGCCTCCACCAGCTTGAACAGTCTCTTACTGACATGCAGGGTCCACGGATTCAAAAGGTTGTCTCTATAACCGTACACGTCCATCCGCTCGATACAGTTTGAAACGACTGGTCCTACGAGGCAAAATGTCTCCAGTCATCAACAGTCAAATGCCTGTGTTGACGAGCCCCGGTGAGGCATAAAGCCTAGTGTTGTGCAGTCATCAAGGGTACACGAGTGGGTCTTCGGCTCCGAAAGCCCATATGGATGATGTTTCATTGAATGGTTCGCACGCTAGTACTTGTTGGCCGACCAGCACTGAAATCTGCAGCAATTTGCTGAAAGGTTGCACTTGTGTCACGTCGAACCATTCTCTTAAGTCGTCGCTGGTCCCTTTGTTGCAGGATATTTTTCCGACCGCAGCGATATCGGAGATTTGATGTTTTATCGGATTCCTGATAGTCACGGTACACTCGTGAAACGGTAGTTCGGGAAAATCCCCAGTTCAGTGCTGCCTCAGAGATGCTGTGTCCCATCGCTCGTGCGTCAGCTACAATACCGTGTTGAAACTCATTTAAATATGGACACCGTGTCATTGTAGCAGTAGTGACCAATCTAACAACTGCGCCAGACACTTGTTGTCTTATATTGGCATTGCTCACCGCAGCACCTTATTCTGCCTGTTTGCGTATTTCTGTATTTGAACATATAGGCCTATACCAGTTTGAACATATAGGCCTATACCAGTTTCCTTGTGGTGCTACAGAAGAATGCTGAAGATAAGGTGGGTAGATCACGTAACTAATGAGGAGGTATTGAATAGGATTGGGGAGAAGAGAAGTTTGTGGCACAACTTAACTAGAAGAAGGGATCGGTTGGTAGGACATGTTTTGAGGCATCAAGGGATCACAAATTTAGCATTGAAGGGCAGTGTGGAGGGTAAAAATCGTAAAGGAAGACCAAGAGATGAATACACTAAGCAGATTCAGAAGGATGTTGGTTGCAGTAGATACTGGGAGATGAAGAAGCTTGCACAGGATAGAGTAGCATGGAGAGCTGCATCAAACCAGTCTCAGGACTGAAGACCACAACAACGACAACCAGTTTCTTTGGCGTTCCAGTGTGTAAGAACTAAAAATAGTCGCTATGATTACTAAGTTTTTCAGATCTGTTAAGCATTTAACGCTTGATCGATTGCAAAATTAAAACAAAAGTTTTTTATGTTGTTATTTTGGTTCTTTGATGGGTTCATCTCGTGCTTTCTTTACTTCTTATTGCGAATTCTTACGGGAATGGCGCACTGCTGCCTTACCGCGAGCCACGTAACAAACAGGTCACACAACCGCGACAATGGTGTCTCGGGTAGAGATGGGCAAAACTGTTCTTTTCAGAGATCGGATCAGAACTGTTCACTCCCTGAAATGAATTAGCTCTTTTTCATGACTCACAACTCATTTACAATAGAAAATAAATGGAAGGCACATTGCCCTTTAAACTTGGTTTATTCCAGTACTATACCTGTATTTTGATCTTATTTGATCCTATTTTGAAGTAACACAGATAATGAGTAAGATTTTTGTATTGTTTATTGAAATTTCGACAGTATGACAAAGTTTTTGATTATTAATTTATTTTGCACTATTGTGGCTTTTTGGGTGATCGGAAAATGTTGTAACTTGAGATTTACATTAACAATATATTTGGCTATAATGTATTAAAATTTCATTAACCTCATACAAATACATCGCAAGCCATATATTTTTAAAGTGAACGTTTCTTTCCGAAGACGCCTAAAATCGCAAAATCCGTACCAGAATAAGAAAAAAAATATAAATTTGACTGTAAAACAAAAGTGCTGCATATAGCCTTAGGCAGAATAAAACAAGGAAAATATTGGTGTATCACATTTTGCGATACGTTTATCGGTTCGCTCGTAATTAAAGCGTAAATTCGAGTGTCCATAATAAAAATCCTATAGTAAGAGGAGTCGTCAGGAACCTAATTTGATCAGTTTAAACAAATAAAAATAAAATAAAAACAAATGATGTATACATAACATAATAATGTAATATACATAGCGGTATTACTACGAAGAACAATATCCAGTAGAGACGAACTCCGATGCAGAAGCACTGAGTCGAGCAGGTCGAGCCGCGAGCTGTATTAATGCGTGAGCTAAGACTGCAGAGACCAGAGTGACACCTGAGTTGCTTTGCTCAACGCTGTGGCTAGAGTCGAGAACGGTGGGGTGAGCGTTGAGCGGGCGATTTCCGAGGGTGGGGGGAGCGGTGAACGGCCACCACTCACCCGCTCCGAGACAAATCGTCCGTTCCCTTGCGAGCAGGTTGTTGCAAGTAGTTCCTACGTTATCCGCTAGGTGGCTCTCTGTCCTGTTGCTCGCATCAACTGCCCAGAGGGCAGGACGTGCGACTGAAATGATCGCCGACAGAGTGCGATGCGACGTTAAGCTGCGCCAGACACTGCAAGCGGCAGACGACGCACAGAGACGGCACGGCATATGTGAAACACAAAATCCAATGGGGCACTGCACAATGCAGGCAGCCAAGGTAGAAGCAGGGCAGAGGCCGGCGCTGGCTGTGTTGTGTGGTGTGCACTGTGCTCTGACCAGCAGGGGTGCTGCTGATATGCTCCGTCTCTCTCTCTCTCTCTCTCTCTCTCTCTCTCTCTCTCTCTGCCGTGGAAAACGTTTGGAGCTACCGTTCTTTTTTTCTGAATCACTGATTGTTCACTCCTTTGAAAGATTCAACTCTATGAATCAGTTCAAGAGCGGATCCCCCATCTCTAGTCTCGGGGCGATGGAAGAAGGTTCGCCAGCGCAGAGAGCGGCGAAAATCAGGCACTCTCGATCGCACACCAACAGGTCCCGCAGCTAGAGGCGTCATCATAATAATGAAAATTTAGATGACCGACGCCAACGGAACCACTCACATGATTACAACTTACGTCTTATGTTTGCACAGAGTAGTATTTTTCTATTACTGAATATTTAGGACATTAATATTTTTCTCGCACCTACAGCGAAAAGAGTGTTCCGGAAAACTGTCCAGGTTGCTCGCCCATAGAGCGGCCCCCTGCCGGTAGAACATAGTTCCATTCATATGCTCCCATGTTGGAACACCAGCAGGAGTTAAGAATTTCGAGTTACGCTGCTCCCGTCGCGAGCACTTGCCCGGCAGAGGAGCGCCTCGACGCTGCTGACCGGCGGCCAGCAGCCCCTCCACAGAGGCCAGGGAACGCCAGGTGCGGGCCTTATTGAAATATCTGTCACGGAGCCGCGGGGGGCAGCGCGAGTTGTCCTGCCCGGCTGCGCCGCGTAACGCAGATACAAATTACTCGCAGCGTCCAGGGCGCCGACCCGACGGCGCGCACAGGGACGGCCGCTCCCCGTCCAATCGCTCTTCGCTCCCGGCGACATTTGTTTGTCCGGCAGCAGATGCGCGCTCGCACGTCACGGGGGCGAAACTGTACCTTTCTGTCAGTTCTGTAACAGCGGGGCTATGCAAATGGACGAGCGTCCTTTACTTCCTCGGCGAATGGGCAGCCATCACTTAGGCCGACTCTCAATCACTGATCTGCGTCTTTTGTCACAACCTGTGTGTGTGAGTGTGTGTGTGTGTGCGTGTGTGTGTGTGTGTGTGTGTGTGTGTGCGAGCGCGTTCGTGCGTGTGTATGTCGAGCCTGCTGATATGTGTTTTCTTTTTCCTGTTGTGCTCTTACCATTAATGGTTCAAATGGCTCTGAGTACTATGGGACTTAACATCTGAGGTCATCAGTCCTGTAGACTTAGAACTACTTAAACCTAACTAACCTAAGGACGTCACACACAACCCGAGGCAGGATTCGAACTTGCGACCGTAGCAGTCGCGCGGTTCCGGACTGTCTCGCCTAGAACCGCTCGGCCACACCGGCCGGGTCTTAACATTAATATTCGCATTAGTGCTAATATTCCGTGAGGTACTTACTACCTTGTTTTCATACACCTCGACAAGACGATGAAACAGGAAAGAAATCTCGTCCTATGCCTCTTACCCGAGCTGTACACTTACTTGTGAGGCACATCATGTACATCATATACACAAAACCGGGCTAAATGCAAGAAACTTTATCTTATAAGTAGATGGAGGCCCTGGGACAAGAGTAAATGGGTGGAAGGCTCATTAATAACTACTTAGGGTATAGTTATTAAGCAGCGGTTGCAGATAATACAACAAGACACATAACAAGAGCACGGGACACACGGCCGGACAAGAATGGTTTGTGCATTATCCGAACTGGATTAATTAAAAGAAAACGATCACATAGTAACAGGAAAATAAGAAAAAAGCAGGAGAAGTAAGACTTGCCCTGTGGTGTCACCGCCAGACACCACACTTGCTAGGTGGTAGCTTTAAATCGGCCGCGGTCCATTAGTACATGTCGGACCCGCGTGTCGCCACTGTCAGTAATTGCAGACCGAGCGCCACCACACGGCAGGTCTAGAGAGACTGACTAGCACTCGCCCCAGTTGTACGACGACTTTGCTAGCGACTACACTGACGAAGCCTTTCTCTCATTTGCCGAGAGACAGTTAGAATAGCCTTCAGCTAAGTCCATGGCTACGACCTAGCAAGGCGCCATTAGCCTTACAGTGCTTGTATTTAAAGAGTCTCACTTGTATCATCAAGAATGCTGTATACAAATGATGGATTAAAGTTAAGTATTACCGCAGCTACGTACTTTTCTTTATAGCATTCATTACGTATCCTGTTTCAGACGTCACGCCACCCGGCGTGTGTAACGCGTGTATTTCGGCTACTTCCGAGTGGCGTGGCTGTCTTGCTACGCCACAACATGCGCTATGAACGTTTTGTACAAACTCCAAGATGTTACTCCAGGCGGGTGTAAAATGAATGTGCGCAACTGAAAATAAGAAACGCTAAAATGAAGATCTGGCTCTGTCTGACTACCCCCTGAAACAGATATCAGGATCTCTTAATTCTATAGATTACAATATAAACAAAAGTGAATGATGAAGGCAACTAATCCTACGAAATGATAAACGTTGTTCCTGCTTATATATTTATTGTACATTAAAAAAACCTTTGTATTACAAAGTTTACATTTCCTAAGTAAAATTAGTAATCAGTTGCCCAGCTCTCACCCTTATTATGACTGCGCGATCTAATATCAATAACGCGGAATGACTGGCGTCATCTACGTACCAAACACTAAAAGACACTACTTTCAATGATGATCTACGGTGGTGTGGAACCTCAGTGGAAACAAACTAACGTGATCACATCTGTTCGGCTTTTATAGCCCTAATAAGCCGAATTTGCGATATCACCGTATGTACTGCATCCGGTGCGTCGAAGTTATGGTTCTCGTACATGTGTGCGACGATGGAAGAACCCCAGTCACAAATAAACCCTTTCAAACTCTAGGACGCCAAAAGCAGTCCTCTGACTAATACACTCTAATACTGTCCTCTCCTCTCTGTGTTCTACAGACAAGAAATGCCAACTCCCAGCCACAAAGACGGAGTTCAGGTAACGTCTCAACGTAAATATAGGCAGAAGAGATCCTCTCAATTACTGAACGCTGCGTACTCAATGACGACTTCCAAGCCGGAGGTGAAGTCCAGAATCGTATATGTTCGCAACAGTACAGTGCCTAACTGTTCAAACTATAAACTCTCCTGAGAGCAAAGACAGCAAGTCCGCCTGTACCAACAAAGCTGATACTGAGCGACTGCCACGTACGGGCGCTCACAACAGAAGACCACGTCTCTCCATCGCTGGCTTCCCAGCAAGGTTTGGCTCCCCACCCTCCTAGTTCCGAAAACGAGCGATATTCCACAAACCACGGAATATTCTCCCTCTTTACAGATTCAACCGAACGCCGACCAACCATATTTTAGTCTTTTGTCGTCCGGCGCGGAACGTTTGCGACAAAAACCTATACCCGCACAATGGTACGCCTCTGAGTAAAAATCCTTGGAAATAACCCGGCCTGTGTGGTTTCCGAGGTGATGCTTCCTCGTTCCCCTCAGCTGCGTCCCAGATTTCCGTAATTTCCGAAGTATAATCCTTCCGGTTCGGCCACAACACGGGTCGGTCGCGACTTTATTGTGCTACAGCGCTTAGGTGCTACTTACTGTGATTAAGCAGGACCACGCACCTGTGTGGGCCTTCCACCCAGGGCTTGAGTTCCGTCTGCCGTTTCATTTCCACTGTCGTTCCAACCTCTACTAGTACGATAATACACTCCGTCACCTTTCATGCAATAAACGTTAACAATTATTTACAAGGCTTACGTGACAATGTCAGCCTCCTTTAAATATTCATATGTACGATGTCTATCAAATAATACAGGGTTATTACAAATGATTGAAGCGATTTCACAGCTCTACAATAACTTTATTGTTTGAGATATTTTCACAATGCTTTGCACACACATACAAAAACTCAAAAAGTTTTTTTAGCCATTCACAAATGTTCGATATGTGCTCCTTTAGTGCTTCGGCAGACATCAAGCCGATAATCAAGTTCCTCCCACACTCGGCGCAGCATGTCCCCATCAATGAGTTCGAAAGCATCGTTGATGCGAGCTTGCAGTTCTGGCACGTTTCTTGGTAGAGGAGGTTTAAACACTGAATTTTTCACATAACCCCACAGAAAGAAATCGCATGGGGTTAAGTCGGGAGAGCGTGGAGGCCATGACATGAATTGCTGATCATGATCTCCACCACGACCGATCCATCGGTTTTCCAATTTCCTGTTTAAGAAATGCCGAACATCATGATGGAAGTGCGGTGGAGCACCATCCTGTTGAAAGATGAAGTTGGCGCTGTCGGTCTCCAGTTGTGGCATGAGCCAATTTTCCGCGGGCTACGCGTGAAACTTGCCCGCACGCGTTCAACCGTTTCATCGCTAACTGCAGACCGACCTGTTGATTTCCCCCTACAGAGACATCCAGAAGCTTTAAACTGCGCATACCATCGCCGAATGGAGTTAGCACTTGGTGGATCTTTGTTGAACTTCGTCCTGAAGTGTCGTTGCACTGTTATGACTGACTGACGTGAGTGCATTTCAAGCACGACATACGCATACTCGGCTCCTGTCGCCATTTTGTCTCACTGCGCTCTCGAGCGCTCTGGCGGCAGAAACCTGAAGTGCGGCTTCAGTCGAACAAAACTTTATGAGTTTTTCTACGTATCTGTAGTGTGTCGTGACCGTATGTCAATGAATGGAGCTACAGTGAATTTATGAAATCGCTTCAACCATTTGTAATACCCCTGCACCTAATGTGGTTGTAGAGCAAGGCAAAGTATGTGGAAGAGTGCTTGTAAGGTGCGAAATTAAAGCCACCTTACAAAACTTAATAATGTATGTAGATAACTTAGTTTGCGAAAATCGGAATGCGTGACATGAAAGGCAGCGTCTTTGGATTGCATTTTTTTTTTTTAATCATCACTTTTCTGACTTGTTTGATGCCGCCCGACAGAAATTCCCCTCCTGTGCCAACCGTTTCATCTCAGAGTAGCTCTTATAGCCTACGTCATCAGTTATTTCCTACATGTTTTCTAGCCTTCGTCTTCCTCTACAGTTCTTAACCGCCACAGTTCCCTCTGGTACCATAGGAGTTGTTCTCTGATAACATGTGTCCTACGATCCTGTTACTTCCTCTTGTCAGTGTTTTCCATATACTCCCTTCATCACCGGTCGTGTGAACAACCTCTTCACTTCTTACCTTAGCTGTCCACCTAATTTTTAACATTTCTCTTTAGCACCACGTCTCAAATGCTTCGATTCTCTTCTGTTCCGGTTTCCTCACAGACCATGTCTCACAACCACACAATGCTGTGCACCATACATACATTCTCATAAATTTCATCCTCATATTAAGGCCTTCTGATGTCGTTCTTGTTCCATCCATCGTGGAATATTTTGCTGTCGAGTTAACAGAATTCCTTAACTTCATATACATCGTGGTCAATTCTAATGTTAAGTTTCTCGCTGTTCCCATTTCTGCTATTTCTCATTACTGTGGTCTTTCTTCGATTTACTCTCAGTCCATATTTTGCACTCGTTAGACTGTTCATTCCATTCAGCACATCCTGTAGTTCTTCTTCACTGTCACTTTTACTGAGAACAGCAATGTCATCAGCAAATCGTATTCTGATATCCTGTCAGCATGGATAGTAATCCTATCCGTGATACTTTCTTATGTAGGGTAACACGTGGTCCAAGGGTAGCGTCTTTGACTAGTAATCAAAACGTTCATTGACTTACAAGCTTTAATATTTTACGTCGCCGAAGGACCGTAGACCACAGTATTTGACATAAATTTCGACGTGATACCTCTCTCCGTTACTGAGAGGAAGGTGTCTGAACAGACGAAGAAACAGACATACAACAAAGTGATCCTGTATGATATGGGTTCCACTTTTACTGATTCAGGTACGCAATCTTAAGAACGTAATAACCTATAGGTCCGTAGTCCGACCACGTATCCTGTCAGCATCATGGAACAAAATTTTAATAGCTAACATAAAGCAGCTTGAATTTGTACACATACAGAAATAGAAATAAACCGAGTGTATTTTGTGCTCAGGAAGCAACGATGAAGATAGATTACATCCAAGTTCTCTTCAACTTTTCTGTAATGCTTAATTCGTTTGCCCTATACATTATCTCCAGTACTACATCGAATTATAGGATGTACGTTTGGGTTTAATTGACTAACAACCTGAGTATTTAGAATTTGCTTATTGGCTATGTGCCATATTCCTACCTGTAGTGGGGCATGGACACTTTTATCATTGCAGTCTTCTCCGCGTTAAACCGTAGACCAATCTTACTCACATTCCCTGCTAAGTCCCCACAGGTCCTGCCATATCTTCCTATGGCTGCAATGTCGTCTTCAACTTAGCTTCACACCTTTGCTTTCTCTGTTCATTTCCCGAATTTTATTCTTTAGCAACGATGAACTGACATCACCTCCACTCGCTCCTCCTCTGCTTCTGAATTCTTTGGCCAGCTCGCGTTGGTATTTCACCTTGGCTTTTGTCTCCTTGGTACACACCTTCAGCAAGTTCGTAACTTCCTTAGTATCCCAAGTCCCTCAGGACCTTACGCATAGTTAATCTGTTTATACTAGCACTATCCTTTGACAAAGATACAGATGTTACCAGAAAAAGCTGATAGAATTCCTTGCGACTTCACCTTCATGGTGAAAATTTTATCCACGGTTGATTACCCTGCCCGACAACCTGATAACTACTCTCCAACAATATATTTAGCAAATAACTTCAGGTGTTGATGAATTATTGACGGTATGACTATGCGTGCTGCACTTAGCAGAGATATCCCTCTGTAGCTGCAACAATTTCTGTTCATATGGTTGAAATGGCTCTGAGCACTATGGGACTTAACATCCGAGGACACCAGTCCCCTAGAAATTAGAACTACTTAAACCTAACTAACGTAAGGACATCACACACAGCCATGCCCGAGGCAGGGTTCGAAGCTGGGACCGTAGCGGTCGCGCGGTTCCAGACTGAAGCGTCTAGAACCGCTCGGCCACAACGGTCGGCTACAATTTCTGTTACTGTCCTTACTGTGCAGTAGAATAATTGTAGCCAACTACCACTTTTTTGGCATCTCCTATAGAACGCTGCAAATAGCCTAATATTTTCGATGTATTCACAGCTATGATAGTCTTTACCTTCTTAGTTATTCAGTCACGTAACGTGATGCATTGTTGTTGACTTGCGCCATAGGGTGGTGGGGTTTCGGGTTCCGCTGAATAGGTCAGGAGTTCACTACACTCAGCTGGCGGCTACACGGGTAGCGGAGGCTGTGTGGCGTGGACTGGGTGGTTTTTTTTTTTTGTTAGAAGTCCTCGGGGAAGTACGGGGTGGACTGCAATCTCAAAGGGTGCATGGCAAATGCAGGACGTGCTTGGATCAAGGAACAGTCGAAATTGTAGTTGTAAATTGTTGTAGTTGTGATGGGAAAGTACCTGAGCTACAACCGCTAATAGAAAGCACAGAAGCTGAAATCGTTATAGGTACAGAAAGCTGGCTAAAGCCTGAAATAAGTTCTGCAGAAATTTTTACGATGTCTCAGACGGTGTTCAGGAAAGATAGATTAGGCAGAATTGGTGGTGGAGTGTTTGTGTCTGTCAGTAGTGGTTTATCTTGTAGTGAAGTCGAAGTAGATACTCAGTGCGAATTGGTATGGGTGGAGGTTATACTTAACAGCCGAACTAAGTTAATAATTGGCTCCTTCTACCGAACCCCAGACTCCGATGATATAATTGCTGAACAGTTCAGAGAAAATTTGAGTCTCGTAACAAATAAATACCCCACTCATACGGTTATAGTTGGTGGGGAATTCAACCTTCCCTCGATATGTTGGCAAAAATACTTGTTCAAAACCAGTGGTAGGCAGAAAACATCTTCCGAGATTGTCCTAAATGCTTTCTCCGAAAATTATTTCGAGCAGTTAGTCCACGAACCCACGCGAATTGTAAATGGTTGCGAAAACACACTTGACCTCTTAGCCACAAACAATCCAGAGGTAATAGACAGCATCATGACTGATACAGGGATTAGTGATCACAAGGTCGTTGTAGCGAGGCTCAATACCGTTTCTTCCAAATCCACCAGCAACAAACTCAAAATAATTTTAATTAAAAAAGCGGATAAAGTGTCACTAGAAGCCTTCCTAAGAGACAATCTCCATTCCTTCCGAACTAACTATGCAAATGTAGACGAGATGTGGCTCAAATTCAAAGATATAGTAGCAACAGCAATTGAGAGATTCATACCTCATAAACTGGTAAGAGATGGAACTGATCCCCTATGGTAGACAAAACAGGTCCGAACGCTGTTGCAAAGGCAACGGAAAAAGCATGCGAAGTTCAGAAGAACGCGAAATCCCGAAGATTGGCTAAAATTTACAGACGCGCGAAATTTAGCACGGACTTCAATGCGAGATGCCTTCAATAGGTTCCACAACGACACATTGTCTCGAAATTTGGTAGAAAATCCGAAGTAATTCAGGTCGTATGTAAAGTACACAAGCGGCAAGACCCAGTCAATACCTTCGCTGCGCAGTGCCGATGGTACTGTTACCGACGACTGTGCCGCTAAAGCGGGGTTATTGAACGCAGTTTTCCGAAATTCCTTCACCAGGGAAGACGAATGGAATATTCCAGAATTTGAAACACGAACAGCTGCTAGCATGAGTTTCTTAGAAGTAGATACCTTAGGGGTTGCGAAGCAACTCAAATCGCTTGATACGGGCAAGTCTTCAGGTCCAGATTGTATACCGATTAGGTTCCTTTCAGATTAAGCTGATACAATAGCTCCCTAGTTAGCAATCATATACAGCCGCTCGCTCACCGATAGATCTGTACCTACAGATAGGAAAATTGCGCAGGTCGCACCAGTGTTTAAGAAGGGTAGTAGGAGTAATCCATCGAACTACAGACCTATATCATTGACGTCGGTATGCAGTAGGGTTTTGGAGCATATACTGTATTCAAACATTATGAATCATCTCGAAGGGAACGATCTATTGATACGTAATCAGCATGGTTTCAGAAAACATCGCTCTTGTGCAACGCAGCTAGCTCTTTATTCGCACGAAGTAATGGCCGCTATCGACAGGGGATCTCAGGTTGATTCCGTATTTCTGGATTTCCGGAAAGCTTTTGACACCGTTCCTCACAAGTGACTTCTAATCAAGCTGCGGGCCTATGGGATATCGTCTCAGTTGTGCGACTGGATTCATGATTTCCTGTCAGGAAGGTCGCAGTTCGTAGTAATAGACGGCAAATCATCGAGTAAAACTGAAGTGGTATCAGGTGTTCCCCAGGGAAGCGTCCTGGGACCTCTGCTGTTCCTGATCTATATAAATGACCTGGGGGACAATCTGAGCAGTTCTCTTAGGCTGTTCGCGGATGATGCTGTAGTTTACCGCCTAGTAAGGTCATCCGAAGACCAGTATCAGTTGCAAAGCGATTTAGAAAAGATTGCTATATGGTGTGGCAGGTGGCAGTTGACGCTAAATAACGACAAGTGTGAGGTGATCCACATGAGTTCCAAAAGAAATCCGTTGGAATTCGATTACTCAATAAATAGTATAATTCTCAAGGCTGTCAGTTCAACCTGTGTGTTAAAATCACGAACAACTTCAGTTGGAAAGGCCACATAGATAATATTGTGGGGAAGGCGAGCCAAAGGTTGCATTTCATTGGCAGGACACTTAGAAGATGCAACAAGTCCACTAAAGAGACAACTTACACTACACTCGTTCGTCCTCTGTTAGAATTTTGCTGCGCGGGGTGGGATTCTTACCAGGTGGGATTGACGGAGGACATCGAAAGGGTGCAAAATAGGCCAGCTCGTTTTGTGTTATCACGTAATAGGGGAGAGAGTGTGGCAGATATGATACGTGAGTTGGGATGGAAGTCATTAAAGCAAAGACGTTTTTCGTCGCGGCGAGATCTATTTACGAAATTTCAGTCACCAACTTTCTCTTCCGAATGCGAAAATACTTTGTTGAGCCCAACCTACATAGGTAGGAATGATCATCAAAATAAAAGAAGAGAAATCAGAGCTCGAACAGAAAGGTTTAGGTGTTCGTTTTTCCCGCACGCTGTTCGGGAGTGGAATGGTAGAGAGATAGTATGATTGTGGTTCGATGAACCCTCTGCCAAGCACTTAAATGTGAATTGCAGAGTAGTCATGTAGATGTAGATGGAGATAGCCTGTGGGTCTATAAACAGAATGAAGCGAATGGAGCCTTTCGTTTATTGTATCACCATTTGTGGACAAAACAAATTCATGGCGGAGAACATTGTTTGTCTTTGTTCTGCCAGATGACGAAGCTTTGCTCTCTCTGATGGTGGTAGTGGTGGTGGTGGTAGAGTTCCGAGATGAAATAAGAATTTAATTACTTACGCAAAGGGAATGTGTAATGGCTTAACACGCTTGAAATTTTCTTCTGTGGAAACACAGAGAGAATATGGAAATGCGTTGTCTAATTTCACCTGCATTATTGTGCAGTTTGTATTACAGTCTTTTTCTAGAAGGAGAGGATGGAGATTAGAACAGTTCTCGAGTTCAGGTAATGATAGAGACGAAGTTGTGAGGGGCATTTTTTTAGTTTGTGGTAAGGTCTTATGGGACCAAAGTGCTGAGGTCATCGGTCCCTAAGCTTACACAGTGAGTGGCCTCTCTGAATGTTTACTTCTCATTTCCAACCCCTCCCTGTTTCCATTGTTTTTTCCTATGGTTTCCATACATAATGCAGAAAGAAAACAATTTCAAGAAATTAGCTTCTGATAGAAACTATTTCCAGCATGCTTAATGAAACTAACAGAAACAGAGGACAACTCAGGACTGAAAAATTGCAACCATTATGAACGCTGGATGAAAGTATTACAGTGAGTGAATTTCTGTCAGGCTACGCCTATTTTGTAACGCCATGTCAAAGAACAGTATGGCCCTCTTGACCTCAAACGGACCAAATAAGTGTCTGTAGCGTTCTTACGACCTCAGTTCGTTAACGAGGTAGCACAGTCGGTAACGCTATCGTACACGACAACATACCTGAGGTCGTTATTGCTTACTAGTGGAGAGGTGTCTGTTCCGAATGCTGGTAACGAAAGAAATTTTGATGGCCTTGAATACGGACACAGAAAGGTGGTGTAACATGCCTGAGTACACAACTATCAACGTCTTGGTTGTGTAACAAAACACTTATTTTTCTCAGTATTTGGTTAAGTTGAGCCCGGCTTCAGGTGGAGTGGGTTATGTGCTCTCACTGTATTTTAAGCGACGCTGTCTTTCGTTCAGTACTGAGAACAGAACATATGCGACCGTACATTATACACACTCATACATTCACTAAATCCTAAATAAAGTTTGCCCACTGGCCGTAAATGGGGAGACCATTTGTGCCTTAGGCTAATGGACCACCTGGAGACATTCCTATACAACATGACAACACTTAAATTTTGCTTTAAAGCGGCCTAATGTCGCACTTTGTCTGATATGTCGATACACTGACAAGGGAAACGCGTGACCTCGAACATTCAGAACCGTTCCAGAATGTGCTCAGAATACAAATCGCTCATTCCAGAAACAGTGGTAGGATTCATTCGCACGCAAAATTGTGCATTTTACCAGGAGAGACATTTGAATGATTATCTGTTCAGGGCCTAGCAGACGAACTCCGGAATGGCGAAGAAACAAAGTATCCATATACTAGGACTAAAAACACACAGATTTCAGTGTCGTGACCTCTGCCTATATTTTGCCGACCGGAGTGGCCGAGCGGTTCTAGCCGCTGCAGTCTGGAACCGTGCGACCGCTACGGTCGAAGGTTCGAATCCTGCCTCGGGCATGGATGTCCGTGATGTCCTTAGGTTAGTTAGGTTTAAGTAGTTCTAGGGGACTGATGACCTCAGAAGATAGGTCCCAAAGTGCTCAGAGCCATTTGAACCATTTCTTCCGCCTGTATTTTTCTCTGCTTAAAATAATTTTCCTACCTGAACAACAATTTTTTTCTACTGATGTGACTGTGTTACGCAGCTACTGAGTCTTCAAAGTGCTGGTGTGGGATTTCAGTGACGTAGCCAAGTCCTAGAAGAACAGAACAATATGCACATTTCCGTAAAGCTAATTTTTGGCATTCAACAATACTTGTGCATTCAAGCAGTCCAGTGTGAAAGGTCACACCAATTACATTTTCAAATGAAAGTATTCTGTGTCAGTGATATAACCTGCCTTTCAACAAGTATATTGTTACATAGGCTTGAACTTTGAAACGTCCCCTTTGAAAAATTATTCAAGACTGTGCTCAAACTGACACACAATAATATTAGCGCAACGCAATCTGACTATAAAAGATCCCTGAAAAAGAATGGCCCTGACTAACATTAACCTATACCTTTCACAAATCACTTACCTCACAAAAATCTTCATTACTCGAACTACTGCAATTCAGCGAGCGCCACTATTTCCAGCTAAATAAAAGATTCAAACTACAGAAGGCACTAACTACTGATAGGGATAGTTAGCAAATGAAAGATATTAATAGAGAACAAACAATGTATTTACCTTAATATCATCACAAGTCATAATATATGTAATTTCAAAACTCCGCCATCTCTCTCCTCACATCCACCACTGCTGGCGGCTCACCTCTTAACTGCGCAACGCTACGCGCTGTTCACATCCAGCTATAGCAGTTCATGACAACAATGGCAGACAACAATGCAAACTAGCCACAGGCTGCACACAGCACAGCCAGTGATTTTCATACAGAGAGCGCTACGTGGCGGCGGCATTACCAATATAAGAACCTAAACAGCCTACTTACATAAAGAAAACATAAACAGCCTACTTACAACTTCACTGCAAAAAGTTTGTACAGCACAAATTCTGATGATAATATAACGATCATGTAACCTTACCTCTCGTCATTCACGTTGTAGTCATACACAATCAACGATCCCTCTCACGTAGAATATGTAATGGCTAAAATGTTACGCATCAGGAGGCTGGAGATAAGCAGTATATTGTTGTCATAGTTGTGTTTTCGGTTGTTTATACAGACATTTTGTTTCTTCCCATTACCAAAGTTCCTCTTTTAGACCTTGAATAGGTGATTATTCAAATTTGTCCCATGGTAAGACGTGCAGTTATGCGTGGTAGTGGGTCATATCTCTATTTATGGGATGGGCGCTTTATATTTTGAGCACATTTTCGTGCAGTTCTGAGCGTTCAAGGTCACGCACTTCGCTCGAGAGTAAGCAAAGGAGGAAAACATATCTGATATTCAGTGAAGATACCACTGGTATTATGAATAAGTAGTTATGGTGTGTTGGTGAAAATGGCACCAAAAGGTTTCTAGCACAGCGCGACAAGTTTGCCCATTACGACGTGCTCGTCTCAACAACGGTCATTACGAAGGTAACAATGACTGTTAGTTCCCTGTCACGAATATGCACAACAAGGAAACCGGCTTTGAAATGAATCATTTGAGCGTCCGCCTTGTGTGATCTAGGAAACTAGGATTCATATTACGAAAAACCTACCCCGTAGCGGTTTCCTGATGATACTAAAGGCATTCATCATCACCCCCGCCTAGTTCAAACGGCAGCGCAACACAGTCGCAAAATGCATAAGCTAGGTAGTGTATGTAAGCGGCCAACCCTGTGACGCCGTTTATTTGCGAAACAATGGATTGGGTGTATTCATGAACCATTTACAACCAGAAACACCGACAGTTTGAAATGTCATTAAAGCCGACATATTCGTTCCGAGAGAATTCAGCAGCTGTGTTGATATTTTAAGAACTATTGTATATCATTTGTTTTTCAATTCCAGTTGCAAATATTTTTACGGTGTGACTAATTGTGATCTCCCTGGATCGTCTTCAGATGTAGTTGCATCTGTAATCAGTCCTACGGAGTGAGGTGGCGCAGTGGTTAGCTCACTGGACTCTCATTCGGTTCAAACCCGCGTCCGGTTATCCTGATTTAGGTTTCCCGTGATTTCCCTAAATCGCATCAGACAAATGCCGGGTTGGTTCCTTTGAAACGGCACTGTCGACTTCCTTCACCATCCTTCCCTCATCCGATGGGACCGGTGATCTTGCTCTTTGGTTCCCTCCCACAAATCAGCCAGCCAACCAACCAGCCCCGTCTGTATCGGAACTACAGGATACTTAATTCCGATACAGACATAAAGGGTTGCTGACGCAACTACACGGTATGTTTGATCCTGTAGCCACTATGACTCAATATATAAACAAATTAAAGACATTAATTGCCAGTGGGCGGTGATTTAGGTCAATGACGCAAGCTGAATATTTGTGCCTTACCGGGATTCGAATGCAGGCCTCCTGCTTACTAGGTAGATGTGCTGACTATAATGCCAGTGGTCACCACAACCACAAGGACTACCCCAGCATGCCTCCTACCAGGCCCAAATTCTCAATTTAATTTTCTCTTTATGAGAGTGTCGAAGGGCGATCTGTTTTAATTGTTAAAAACCATCCAAAAACCAAGACCGCAAAAACTAATTTTTGTTCAAGAGAACCGGCAACAACAGTATTAGTTGTCATCTTCAGGTCTTAAACAGTTTTGGTAGCAAAACGTCCACTTGACACCTTCTGCATGAGGTTCAGCGTAAAATAAACATGTTCTCCTACAAAAATGTGTAAGACCTGAAGATGAAGGCTAAGACCATTGAAACCGGTGTCTGGAATAAAAATTATTTTGTGCCATCTAGGCTTCTGAACGGTTTTTCACAAATTCTGAACTTGTACCGCGCACTGCTGATGTAGTGCCCCTGCTGATTATCCTCAGTACTTACAGTAATGAGTTCAACCATGGTATGCATCTGCACTGCTCATTGGCTTTTATCGCTTTATTTTATGCATGTGCTGTCTGTTCTTTCGGATATGTCCGTAATACATTCGTGGTGGTGATTTTATTTATTTATTTATTCGTTCGGCATATACAAGGCAAATATTACAGTGTCATTACAATCCACCAGGAAATTACAACACTACACAATGCTACTTATAGTTTTGAGCCAATCTATGGCTAGGTCAGGCAGGTAATGTATGTCCTTAAGTTCACCACTATATCCTACCACTTCACACACCAGTAGGTGGTCCATTGTCTGGATTTCACCACATTCACACACGGGACTCTCCGCAAGTCCCCACTTACTCATTAGATGTTTGCATCTTCCCACGCTTGTTCTAAGACGATTTAAGGCAACCCAGAGCTTCCGGGGGAGATCAAAACCATTTATCTTCTTGCTGGGGTCATCGATAAGCTATTGGTTCTTGTGTGTCCCTTTGCGCCATGATTCCCCCCAGGCTAGCTTTGGGTCGAAGTCCTGTAACTCCCTGCCAATCTTCCAAAAGGGGGACCTAGATTTTAGCCTGTTGATGAGTGATAAGTCTTGGTGTATCGGGAGTTCTGGATTGTGTACGATCTTCTATATATTCTTGAGGTCACCATGGAGCGCCTTATATCAGGGGGCTCTATGTTGGCAAGGACTGGGAGCCAGTCACATGGGGTAGCCCTAAGTGTGCCTGAAATAATTCTCATCGTCTCTTTCAGTTGAGTGTCTATTTTATTTACATGCGCACTTTTCGTCCAGACTGGTGAACAATATTCAGCCACGCTGTACACGAGGGCTAATGCTGACGTCCTTAGTGTATTAGCTCCGCACCCCCATGATGTTCCGGCCAGTTTAGACATAATGGCATTTCGAGATTTTAATTTCTGTTTGGTGTCTTCCAGATGGGAGCTAAACGTTAGTGTGCGGTCTAATTTTACTCACAGATATTTGGGCTTATCTTCATGTCTGATATGCCGGTCATTCAGGGAAAGCTGAAGTTCCTGCTTGAAGCTCTGTTATTAAGGTGCATTATGGTACTGGTCGTTTTATTGGGGTTGGGATGCAAATGCCACTTAAGGTAGTAGGTGTTCAGCGCTTCAAGGTCCGCATTCAATGTTTTTTCAAGATCTTCGAAATTTTTGCTTTGGTATGCGATGGCCAGATCATCCGCATACGCAAATTTATGCGACCTGGTGCTCGGCATATCAGATATGTATAAATTAAAAAGGGTCGGCGCCAGGGCTGACCCCTGCGGCAGGCCATTGTTTATGAACGTGCTTTTGCTGCTCTTTCCATGGAGATAGACCTTGATCTTCCTGAATGTCAGCATATTTTTTAGTAATGTGTACGTCTGATTGCATTTGATAATTCGAGTAAGGTTGAGCAGTAGTCCTTCGGTCCAGACAGTGTCATAGGCTGATGTAAGATCTATTAATACCAGGCCCGTTTTCAGCTTGTCCCGATAGCCTTTCTCTATATATGTTGTAAGGGACAAAACTTGTTCACAGCAGTTCCTTCCCACACGGAACCCTGCTTGATAGTCCGGGAGGTTCGCCTCAATGTATGGTGCTAGTCTGGCCAGTAATATTCTCTCAAATAGTTTGTAAGAGGTACAATGTAGTGATATCGGTCTATAGTTCTTTGGATTATCTCCATCCTTCCCTGGTTTCAGTACCGCTATTACGTTAGCTTCTTTCCATAACTTCCGGAGTTCACCTGATTTAATGCATTCCGTGAAGAGCTTGGCCATCCGTTTCCTCCCAATGTGTCCCAGCTTCCTCAGAAATTCTGGGAGGATATCGTCGGGTCCGGTAATCTCCTCGACGTCTACTGCTTTGACAATATCTAGATTAGTTGGACTATTGGCTAATTCCTTGGTTAGGTTCCTGGAATCCTTTTCTTCTCCTCAGTCTTCAGGCGTATTTTGGAGGTCTGTTTCATGGCAGTCGCTATTTCGGATGGGCCCACACCCGCGGCCGATCTTCGTGGTGTTGTGGTACCACCCAGTTTCCGTAGTAGACCCCAGCTCTTCCTGCTAGAATGGGTAAAGTCCAGATTCTCCATTGCCATCTTCCACCTATTCCTACGTTCCTCGTTCATAGTGTTGATCAGTCGTTCTGCAGTCTCGTCCTCCCCGCTCCTCTCATACTGCTCTAACAATGACTCGCACTCCTCTGACCAGCAAGGAATGTATTCCCTCCGGGCCCCTCGGGGGATAGCCTTTAGGGGCCCCTTTATATATCAGGTTTACAAGCCTTTGGTAGTTCTCTGGACTTGGTGGTATTCGGTTTATTGTCTTGTCAATAAGAGATTTATATTTCCCCCAGTCTGCTTTTCTCACATTCCACCGTGGAATCGGGGGTCTCTTTATGATCGGGATGGAAAGGCCGATCTCCACAATAATCGGGAGGTGTTGGCTCCGTGGGAAAGCTTCGAGGACTCTTCTTGTAGCTTGCATTGGTACGCCCGTTGCGCCGCGTGTGACGAAGGTCAGGTCAGGTGTCGTCTTTGTGCCCCATACTTTTGAATTGAAGGACGCTCAGTCCTTGGGATCAAACAGGAGGTGTAGGTCCCGGTTGTCAGCCCAGTCACTTAGTCCAACGCCTTCCGGAGTGGATCTCTGATATCCCCATCTGGTGTGCTGGGAATTAAAGTCGCCGGCATAGATTGCTGGATGATTAGCCTGCGGTAAGATTCCTATAGGCCATTGCTGCGAAGGTGGTTTGTAGACATCGTAGATTGTCATCTCTCGCAGTTTAATGCCTATTGCGTGTGGAACCGATTGCACATTGTTCTCGAGGTTTCCTAGAAGCTCATCTTTCACCAGGGTCGCCATACCATGTTTGTCGTGTCCTGAGTATCCCACATTGGTGAATCCTGGTACGCATAATCGTTCGATGTTTTCATCCGTCAGGTGTGTCTCCTGCAAGAGTACGACACTAACTCTTTCTCTTGTTACAATTTTTTCAAGGATTACTCCTTTCGTCCTTTTGTAGCCTTCTATATTGAAGTGGTACACTCTCACCATCTTCGTGGAGTAATTCCGCTTCTGAATCGTTTGCCTTTTTGTGGACCGGGAGGCATTTGAGCGTCCGGTCGCCGGAATTGTGTAGACTTTTTGCCGTTGCATTTTACTGCAGCGTTGCCCGGGGAGCACCATCGTGGTGGTGATAATATATATGTGGTGTCTGTTCTTTCACACATGTCCGAAAGATCAGACACCGCATAATATATAATTAAAGCGATGACGGCCAATGATGCCGACACTGAGATGCACACCAATCTCAATTGGCAAGATGCCGCGAGTAATGAGGATAATCAGCAGGAGCTCTGTATCAGTGGTGCATGGTGTAAGTTAAGAATTTGAGAATGCTAGAACAACAGCCCGTGCAGTTGTGGTGACTACTGTGTCTGGATTACGTAGTGGCCAGAGCATGAGCCTATTAAGCAAGACACCCATGTTTGAATCCCGTGGTAGTCCCGATTTCCTTCTTGATCAGTTGATATAAATGAACGCCCACCGGCACCTAATGTCTTAAATTTCTTTGTGTTTTGTCACTATATAGATCTGAAGATGGTGCATGAACATCGAAAATAGCCATACTGAAAAAAAAATGTGCTAGGAGACTGAAAAATAACTGATGTGTATACTTTTTCAGTTTAAAATACACTGACCTGCATTTCAAGCTCGCTCAAGAATGCAGATCTGCAGGGACAGATGCCCAGACGCTGGATCACACCCAGGCGCTGGGTAGGAGACTGATCAAGGAGGTCGTACCTTCCAACAGAGAGACATGACAACCTAAGCTAAACTGCGTAAAACTAAGGGTTCTAAAAATCATGTAGGAGTGACATAGCTGGCAAAATGGAATACCGACATTTCCTGTATGGTGGGTGCTGCTGCCCCGTGGGAAGATTTGAAAGTTAACCGTTGTCTTCAGATTATATCTTAAAAACTCAAAACAAAATTCTAATGTACCTTGTAATTGATTTATAACCGTTATTCATGAAGGCACTTCAGATAACGCATCTGACTGTTGTTTGGGGAGCATGATTAACTTTGGCCAGCGCACATTTAAAAGTATTCGTATGTCTCTGAAGTATTCCATTAGCTAGTATTACCTTCGGAGATTTGCGACGCTCATCTACTTTCAGCGCAAAGAGGATCGTCTTGTAGACAGTCGAGCAGTGCGTTTGTTTATACAGTCTGTAGAAACTGAAATAACACGGAATCTTACTTACATACAAAAGGCGCTAGTCTGTAAATCCTGAGTATTGAGCAGGTTTTCAACCAGTCATGTAGTGGGGCAGATTTTATGTATTCCTTCTCACGTACCGCATGACTGGTTACCCATGACACTATCTGCAGGAGTATGAATTTCGTAACCTTTTTTTAAAAATTGATTTTGGTCAGATATCGCAATTTCTGCTGCTATTGGCCAGCAAGATCCCTACGCTGGCAGATCCAGCTAAGGCTTAGAGAGTAATGTCAGAAAGCACTTGCTTCAGGGAGAAAGAGAGAATATACTTGCTGCTGAAAAATCGAAAAGAACATTTGCTCCAAGTCGCTGCTGAGAGCTTTAATAAGGGAGATCTCTGTGGTAGGGCAGAGGACAGAGGTCAACCTGGACTCAGAGCTCTGAGCCGTTAGTGCCGCTCTCTTCCACACTGGCACCAAGTAAGAGTTGTAAGCGCGAGCCGTTGGTGCAGCCACTGAATCGAGGTGGACGCAAAGGCAGTTAACTTACACCTGGGTTTAAATGTGTAATTTTAATGTCGCAGCCACCTAGTTGCTACCGTCATGCAATTTGCCGATGATGTTAGTCTTCGTAATCGCTTTTTCGGCATTCGTTCCTCAAATCACTAACCATTTACCCAGTCATTGGCAATATCTGTGATACGGCACCATATTATGTTTCCTTGTATCGACCCACCTGTGCCAAGTCTTTGTCCACTTGTCAATTTTCCATGTGTTTGATTCAGTGAGTATATCATTTGTCTGATATCTTATGGTCATAAGTATGGTCGTAAGCTAAATTGTTATAGTGACCATTAGCTTCCTCTTCTAATTAGACGATGCTGTTCATCAATATATTCGTTTGAGGTATGTTACAAGTACTTTCAAGCTTAACTGGACCATCCCTAGTAATTTTCATTCAATAAAAGGTTCCACATTGCTCGACATTGTTTTTCTTAAATTTGCATGGTCTTATGGGGAGCTTCCCTCTTCTGTGGCTCAACTGGCACCTCACTCTCTAATTAAGTGCAAAAAAAGTCAATTATGGCTTAGCGTGGTAGATGCTGCTATCTTCACATATTGTTCCTTGTTGTCGAAAAAACGAAAAAGAGAAACTCTGAGTACTTGCAGTTTCTTCGACGCATTTAGTAGTATATATTCATCTTGGATTACAATGATAACACTGGCCATCTGTATAAGATTCACAGGCTTCCTCCTCTTTTTGGGAAACATAAGCACTTTACAGTTTTTGTGTTTCTTAAAATATCTTAAAGATTAAACATACTTAAATGGTATATGTGGGACACTACATATTTTATTTGGGCCTTCTTCTCCTGTTCGGGTGGAGTTTATTTTGGTTTTATATCGAGTAATAAAAATCTAGTTTATCATACATTCCATCTTCGAAAAATTTCGTTTCTATCACTAAAAGAAAATCATCAACTGAAAAACAGCCAGTGTATAATAATTACCTTTAGCATGTAAATTACACTTTTTCTTAAATTCAAAGACACACATATAATTATGAAACTACTAATTTTACAAATTTCTGAAAGATGTGAATGAAGAAACTTGGGTCAATACTCACAACCGGGCATCCTGTATGAAACACATATGTTTTCTCCTAGACTATTTTCATTAATGAAACAAGACACTGTGTTCTCCAAAGAGACATGTAGTTCACATAGGCTCCAATCTATGGTAGCCGGAACATCTCTGCTTGCCACACATGTGCATATCTTCTGTACGTTAGGCCCTTTGACCAACACCATACAATAAGACTGGTTGCTACAAGTTTCCAATAGGTACGCAGCACGGTGCAAAACAACAGATCACTCTGCAGCTGTAAGTGGTTGTCTTCGGACATCCGTTCGCTGGCTGCTGTTTCTCACATTCCGGCCTCGGATCTTCTGGGCAAGACGGCAACATGCTCTTAAGCAACGGTTTCCAGGGGTATTTTGCTACATTCCAATAGAATGTGTTTCTTTTTCAAAGACATACTTAGGCGGGATAAGTTCTTTGCGCTTGATGGTGGTTGCCCTGACACAGACTTCAGCATTCTTGGTCACCGGTATCGAACTCGTGTCCACAAGAACAGAAATATCGTAGTGCACTTATTTCACTCGTGAGCGTACGCGGTATTAAATGTCCTCGCATTATATTTAATTGATGGTATTGTTTTGTGGTTACTGTAAAACTGTTCCCGTATGTCTAATGTTCCCTTGTAACACTGTTGGAGGGCAATACAGTCGATACGAGCGATACGACCTGCACGAGATGGCGAGACGGACTCCTGACAGAAGAGCAGATGTCTAGAGGGAGCTGTGAATCATTGACACATTAGAGTAGGCAAGAATACACGTCCTGGTGGGCGACTCCTGTTAGGGGGACACCACCTTCTCCATCGCAGCTCGGAGTCCTTTCAAGAGCAGTTTACCTGTCGGTGCATGCTCACGGCAACCCCATGGCACTACTGTACACCTGCTTGATTGGTTGCTAGACCTGAGTGACCTCGACCACGAACTGAAGACTCCGACACAGGAGATTACAGTCTGCTCTTAGGCTTAAACCAAACGTGACGCCCGGTGGCAATGAAGCAATGAAGCAGTGATGCAGAGAATATCAAAACTACCACCACAACATTGTCAGGGAGGCTGTAAGTCGATCTATCAGTGAAGCTGTCTATTAACTTACTATTGTGTTGCAAACAAAGTCATGCCAAACATATGAACAACAATCTGACAATTGCTGTGAACTACTGACTGGTTACCCAATTAAATTCTGAGTCATGTGATACACATGCATTCATGTTGAAGTTGCCGACGGCGTTACATTTCTTCATTGCTTTCGTGTGAGAATGTACATTATTATGGGTCTATGTACAATATCATATTATTTCTGAGTCGAAGATACGAATTCTAGCAGTTTACCAGTAACTATTTGAAGATATATCAGGCATTAGAGGAGGAAAATCGTGAATTTCATTCCGACAATCACTGTATGTAGCATGAGAGAGAACAAGCTGTTGTCATAACCAGGCTACAGGCATGAACTTTTGTATTAGCTAGCCAATTAATTACGTTACTGTGTAGCTTGATGTTGCTTACGGTCACCTATAAATGGCAGACCAGGAGTCGTGATCAGAATCAGTAGCTGCCTGCTTGTTTTATTGAATCTCCTATTGCTTCTTACCGGAATCACGTGGTCATGCACGTTCGTGATCTGGAGCTGGTCATACCTAATTCGTTGTCCTCTTTAATGACACTGTTAAATAAAACAGTGTACATACTTCACAGTACAACTTGCTGCTGTCACAGTTTGTGTAATCTTTCAGCACTTTTGGTTTGTACTTAGGCCCCAGTTTATTTCACTTACCACAGTATATACACTGAAACGCCAACGAAACTGGTACATGTATGAGTATTCACATAAAGAGATATGTAAACAGGCAGAATACCACGCTTCAGTTGCAACGCCTATGTAAGACAACAAGTGGTGGGCGCAGTTTATTCATTGGTTACTGCTGCTACAGTGACAGGTCATTAAGATTGAAGTGGTGTATAGTCGGGGCACGAGCAATGGGACGCAGCATCTCCGAGGTAGCGATGAAGATGGTATTTTCCTGTACGACCATTTCACGAGTGTACCGTGAATATCAGGAATCCGGCAAAACATAAAATCTCCGACTTTGCTGCAGCCGGAAAAAGATTCTGCAAGAACGGGACCAACGACGGCTGAAGAGAATCGTTGAACGTGACGGAAGTGCAACCTTTCCGCAAATTGCTGCAGATTTCAGAGATGCGCCATCAACAAATGTCAGCTTGCGAACCATACAACGAAACATCATCGATATCAGCTTTCGGAGCCGAAGGCCGACTCGTGTACCTTTGATCAAAAAGTTGGCAGTAAGAATGTGTGACTGAAACACGAAGTTGATCAACTTGCTCCTTTACCTCCACACATTTTCCATGTATAGCACCACAGACTCTCATCCCCCCCGTCCTAAACATAAAGTATTTCCCATGTTTATCACACATCTGTATCAGCTACCACGACTTGCTTGAAACTAAAATATACGGTACTGTTATTTCTCCTAATGTCACGTCTCTAGGTAAGCCACGTCTTTTTCGTCTTTCTTTGAGAATCCGGCCTGCATCTGTCTACAGTTTCTTGTCTCCGCTCCGATTATGCCGCCCCCCCCCCCCCCCCCCCCCCGTTGCGCCATCTCTCATCTGCCCTAAGCAATGGCGCCTACCAGCCACGAGGATTGTTCCTGTTCCATTAGTTGTCATAACCCAGCACGTCAAATAAATGCAAAAATGCTCCTCCGGTGTTGATCCCCTGACTGGCTAACATATTATCTTCCTGAATTCTATTAATAAATTTAGTTTAGCAGATCCTAATCAAATATTTCTGCTCAAATGGTTAAACCAAGAACTGTTTTATATTAACCATTTCCTTAAAATACTAAGTCAGACTACGAAACTGCGATCTCGCACAAGGCACCTTCAACCCTGCGCCTAAAATTCCTGGAGAAATGCCTGTTTCTCGTACGTTCTGCACTTCGCCATGACCAGTCGCATCATGGCAGCTGCCTCTTACTGAAGATGTGCACAAATGAAAATGATTTATTTCTGTAGTGCGGAATTACGGCCTCTTCCCTTATGGAAAGAAATGGGCTCAAGAGATTTCAAATGCCTCAATCACTGGTGTAATACATACATAAAATTTATGAACCAATCTTAGTTACAGATTACGTAAAATTTGTCAAAAAATTTAATATAAGGTAAGAAGTACACTGTAACAAACAGAGCAGTTAACCCAAGTAACACGCTAATTTAAAAACTTATAAGCGTTTATAATAAACAACAATTTAGCAGGAGCAGTAACTTAGAACTGATGAATTACTAATAGGCAAATGCTTCTGTATAACATAAACACACAATACGCAATAATGCATAGTATAAGTTTCACACTTATCTTCAAATAACAATGGACGTGAGCCGTCCTTTAACAAAGTCTTTAAAACAGAAACTTACAGTTTGATTTAAATACATAATAAGTTACATTGCAGTTTTAAATTAACAAGGAATGAAGTTAATTCCCCTACCTTAGAGGAAATGACGAGATATACTTTCAAATAAATATTTATTTACTAAAATCGGACTTATCTTTGGTGGAACGGCCATAAGAATGGCTGGAGACCCACTTAAACATGTTAGTCGTCAGAGACCTCAGGAAGCCCTGAAAAATGAGTGCCTAGAAAACCGACATCTCCATATCCCGATAAATAACTTTTCAAAAATGTAGGAGAACCGACTTGTGCCTGGTGGCCCACCTCGGCCAACGCAGAATGCTGCATACGTGTGGCTGCAAGAGAGCAGACACAGTGAACATGATTAAGCAAGCACGAGGACAGTTCACTAGTGGGACCAGCTTGGCCGACAGCCTCACGTTGAGTGGGCTGCGTCCATTTTAATCCCGTCCCTAATTATCCCCACAGAGAAGTCTCAGTTACACATTTCTGCGGTATGGAACGGTTACCTTAAGATTTGGGCTACAATAAAAACAGTACCAAGTTGTTGTTGTTGTGGTCTTCAGTCCTGAGACTGGTTTGATGCAGCTCTCCATGCTACTCTATCCTGTGCAAGCTTCTTCATCTCCCAGTACCTAGTCTAGCCTACATCCTTCTGAATCTGTTTAGTATATTCATCTCTTGGTCTCGCTCTACGATTTTTACTCTCCATGCTGCCCTCCAATACTAAATTGGTGATCCCTCGATGTCTCAGAACATGTCCTACCAACCGATCCCTTCTTCTAGTCAAGTTGTGCCACAAGCTCCTCTTCTCCCCAATTCTATTCAATACTTCCTCATTAGCTATGTGATCAACCCATCTAATCTTCAGCATTCTTCTGTAGCACCACATTTCGAATGCTTCTATTCTCTTCTTGTCTAAGCTATTTATCGTCCACGTTACACTTCCGTACACGACTACACTCCATACAAATACTTTGAGAAACGACTTCCTGACACTTAAATCAATACTCGATGTTAACACATTTCTCTTCTTAAGAAACGATTTCCTTACCATTGCCAGTCTGCATTTTATATCCTCTCTACTTCGACCATCATCAGTTATTTTGCTCCCCAAATAGCACAACTCCTTTACTACTTTTATCCATTCCGTTCAGCTGCTTTTCCAAGTCCTTTGCTGTCTCTGACAGAATTACAATGTCATCGGCGAACCTCAAAGTTTTTATTTCTTCTCCATGGATTTTAATACCTGCTCCGAACTTTTCTTTTGTTTCCTTTACTGCTTGCTCAATATACAGATTGAATAACATCGGGGATAGGCTACAACCCCGTCTCACTCCCTTCCCAACCACTGCTTCCCTTTCATACCCCTCGACCCTTATAACTGCAGTTCGCAGTACCAGAACAGCAAGGCCATTTTGGTTAATGTCACAAGGCGAGATTAGTCAATCATCCAGACTGTTGCCCCTGCAACTACTGAAAAGGCTGCTGTCCCTCTTCAGGAACCACGCGTTTGTCTGGCATCTCAACAGATACCCCTCCGTTGTGGTTGCACCTACGGTACGGCTATCTGTATCGTTGAGGCACGCAAGCCTCCCCACCAACAGCAAGGTCCATGGTTCATGGGGGGGGGGGGGGGAGGAGTACCAAATAACCGCTTCTAAATATATATTCTAACATCAGATACTGTGACAGAATGAAAATGGTCTCCTTTAAATAGAAAATATTAAGCTTTTTTAAAGCGTTGAAACAAAACTACAACTAAAATAGTTAAGTTTTATGTCACAAAGTGTTTGGTGGAGGCGTAGAAACGCTTCTAGAATAGCCTCAGTACCTCATGATCAAGTCAGCTCTGTGGAGAAACCTTGAGACGCCGGTATACAGTACTTGCTGGAACAGACTGAGTACCAACAGAGCCACTGTATTAGAGTAAGTACGTATCATTCAGCCAATGCAAAAAAACACAGCACCGATTAATTTTTATTTAAGGCTGATACGTAGGAGAAATAGTATACCATGATTAATCACTCATTAAACATGCATGAATGAATAAGGCCAGCCGGCCGGTGTGGCCGCGCAGTTCTAGGCGCTTCAGTCTGGAACCACTCGACCGCTACAGTCGCAGGTTCGAATCCTGCTTCGGGTATGGATGTGTGTGATGTCGTTAGGTTAGTTAGGTTTAAGTAGTTCTAAGTTCAAGGGAACTGATGACCTCAGATGTTAAGTCACATAATTCTCAGAGCCATCTGAACCACTTTTTTTTTAATATGTCCACATTAATCGGGTTACATAATTTAGTGCCGACATGGCAAACCAAAGCAAACCCAAACTGAAAATTCATCCCATTAAAATAATTGAGCAGAGCTTAGAATTTACGACATTATTCGTAACTCATGCCTCAGACATACACGAGAATTATAATTTGAAGTTCTTTTAAACACCAATCTGAGTTACCAAAACACCATGAGGGGACAAGATGGCGCATGTGAGAACACGGCAACAGCCAGGCCTCATTAGCGCAGTGGCCTCCTCCTTTCAATAATACTTAACATCAATTACAAGCCAGTAAAATAGTCCAATAAGATAATAAAAATTCATACACATGGCATATCAGAACAAAGTTACAGTACACAAATTAAAATTGTCACAGAAACAAAATTTAACGGACCTTAATATCGACTCGGTCTACTAACCAGAGGAAAACCTCTGTAATGTACCACTGCGGAGACGAGAAAGCCACGAATCGAACACAATGGAACAACACCCATCCGTCTTGCCGAGCGTACCTCTGACAGCACGGTCCCTATCTTGTGACCAACTTCAGGCTCTTTAAAGCTGCCAAACGATGAATACAAGGTTTCTTTAGCCCGAGACGTTGACAGCCTTTCCCCCCTATTGTACCGACTGGTCGGACGCTACCAGAAAACTTGTTTTGCTTTCACTCCGCAGCCCATATTACCACGACCAAAGACAGCCTAACACCTGCTTTGCCACAGTCCATCCAGAACGATCCACACTCGTTTCAAAGCCTTGTGGTCAAAGATGAGGGGCGACTACCGTAGTCGATATCGCCCGATGAGCCGTCACGACTCAGTCTCACTGGTCCATCCTGCAACTGTTCGATACAAATTTTGGGATGCAAACAGTTCGATCAGTCTGGGAGCGGCATATACTTCTGTACAGAAACAACATGTTTTCTAATTTCATCATCTTCGATGCCCTGATAACATATTCTTATCAGCACAGCTGACTGTAAATTCACAGGTGACGGTTCAGTACTGCCACATGGCAGGGCCTGCTGTTGTCTCACATAATTCCACCCCTTTATTCCGCGTATCTTCTTCTCTCATTAACGCATTTCCTATGCGTGTACTTGCTGAATCATTATCTTCAGTTCTATCAGCTCCTCACGGTTTTGACAGTTGATATTCGCCTGTTTTTCTTTAATTTGGAACACCGTTCGTATTTCCTCCAGCTCTTTCAGGTTTACAGGAACTGTCTTATCCAAACCTACATCACCACATAACGATAACTGCTCCACTTGTTTCTTGACTTATGTTGCGTCATTCTACATCTACATCTACATACATACTCCGCAAGCCACCTGACGGTGTGTGGCGGGGGGTACCTTGAGTACCTTTATCGGTTCTCCCTTCTATTCCAGTCTCGTATTGTTCGTGGAAAGAAGGATTGTCGGTATGCCTCTGTGTGGGCTCTAATCTCTCTGATTTTATCCTCATGGTCTCTTCGCGAGATATACGTAGGAGGGAGCAATGTACTGCTTGACTCTTCGGTGAATGTATGTTCTCGAAACTTTGACAAAAGCCCGTACCGAGCTACTGAGCGTCTCTCCTGCAGAATCTTCCACTGGAGTTTATCTATCATCTCCGTAACGCTTTCGCGGTTACTAAATGATCCTGTAACGAAGCGCGCTGCTCTCCGTTGGATCTTCTCTATCTCTTCTATCAGCCCTATCTGGTACGGATCCCACACTGCTGAGCAGTATTCAAGCAGTGGGCGAACAAGCGTACTGTAACCTACTTCCTTTGTTTTCGGATTGCATTTCCTTAGGATTCTTCCAATGAATTTCAGTCTGGCATCTGCTTTACCGACGATCAACATTATATGATCATTCCATTTTAAATCACTCCTAATGCGTACTCGCAGATAATTTATGGTATTAACTGCTTCCAGTTGCTGACCTGCTATTTTGTAGCTAAATGATAAAGGATCTATCCTTCTGTGTATTCGCAGCACATTTGTGACTTCGTCTTCCCACTCCATAATGACATCACCGTCCTTGTATAACTCATCTGTCGCAAATACTGATTTGTTCCTCAGTTATCTGTTTTGTCATCTCTTCGGAATTCACAATTTCTTCCCCGAGCTCTTTATCCAACTGTACCATCCTTTTATCACACGCAATAACTGCTGCTCTAATTTCTTGAAATGCTCGCTGTCCTCCTTGAACTGTTCATCAATGTTTTTTAATCATTCTTTTCGTCTAAGTGTTTATTAATTAGCTCGAGTGCCACAAAAATCTCTTCAGTCATATTAAAAAATTCTTCAGTCCTTTCGCAAAGCTCATCAGAAATTTTATTACGCTCTTCCAGAATTTTAGGGCGCACATGTCCCTATTTGTAACGTTCTTCGGTTGTTTTATGATGTTCCTTGTTTTCTAACGCGATTTCCATTAAGAATCACTGGAGATCAAAGACTGGCGGCGAAGAAGGGGTCGGCACGCGGTCGGTAACACTTTATGTCACAGCCTCGAGTCGAGCAGCTACGGAGTTCTACATTCCTTGTGACATCTTCGTAGCCTTCACACCCTAACCATGTGAACTTCAGATTGATCTCTTCTAAACTGCCTGCTAATCCTTCCAAATTACTCTCAAGTCTTTCTCTAGTCCCAATACTTTGCGAACTGCCTCGTTCGACTTCCACGTTAAGTTAGTGATGAACTTGCTTCTTCCTTTTCAATTGTATGCAGCTTATCCAAGCCACGTGCTTGAGCACTGGTTAACACTATCATAACTAACGCTGTCACAAAACAAACACCACCGAATGATAACCAAATTCATAACCTAGACTCGTCATGAAACACAGTGAAATCCTACGAAAGCAAAATCACATAAAAATATTTCTACCGAAGTGCAACTTCAATACGCAGGACAATGATGGACGCTACTCAATAAGATTTCCTGTAACAAAAGCACTTATGATTACTTCAAATTCTTTTATTTCTTTATTCAGGTGTTTGTCTCAACCTATCCAGTTAAGATGCGGTCAACAAGCAAACGACTCAAATACACTCAGCTGACAAAGCTCTTGGGATATCTCATAATATCGTGGAGCAACTCGACGTGTCATGGACTCAAGACATCGTTGGAAGCCCCTGCAGAAATATAGAGCCATCCTGCCTATGCAGCCGTCCGCATTTGTGTAATTGTTGCCGGTGCAGGATTTTACGCACGAACTGACCTTTCAATTATGTCCCGTAGACGTCCGATGGGATTATGTCGGGTGATCCGGGTGGCCAAATCATTCGTTCGAATTGTCCAAAATGTTCTTCAAACCAGTGATAGTTCACTGTGTCGGCCTTACAGCTAAAAATTGCCGCCGAAACGCGAGCGCATTGCCGGCCGTCACAGGAGCGTCCTCTATCGAAATCCACGTCCTTTGTAGAGACTGTTCCACAAGTGGCGTGCAAGGGCATGCATAAAGGTGAAATTACACGTCCGCCTTCTGTCTCATCGCTAAAAATAAACATCAGTTGTCGCCAGACGTGTCACTCCCTTTGACAGCACAACTGTCCAGATGAAACTGCGTTATCAATAGTGCAACATAAAGATGGATATGTAGTTATTTATTTATCGTGTCAAAAGTGCCGATATATATATATATATATATATATATATATATATATATATATATATATCGGCACTTTTGACACGATAAATAAATAGCAATGTCAACACTTATATATATATATATATATATATATATATATATATATATATATATATAAGTGTTGACATAATTTTACACGAAAGAAGACCAAAAACTGGATTTGAAGTAGCGCTCATAAGGTCTTGCATGGTGCAGGTGGTTGGTGATGAGGAGCACTGAAGGAAATGGGTGTTAGTCTGCTCAAAGCCAAACTGGAAAAGAACTGAGTCCAAATGGAAACTCCAAATCCGCAGATTGGTCTTGCATCTCGTAGTGTTTGATCGTAATCTCCGTATGTCCAGGGGGAAATTCTTCCTTTGGGGCCATCCATTGTCCCAAATACCGACATTTCTTCCGCCGTCGCGAGATCCTTGCCGCATGTGGATTCTCGATGAGAGCCTGAGTAGTTTTCGAGAAGCTCTTTCTAGATTTCAGCCTAGGATGTGCGGACTGACGACCACATCTCGCAGATACCTGACGTCTGATTTCAGGAGGAGCTATCTGAGCGAGGCAGTGGAATTTGTCCACCCGTGATAATCCGGAAAGACTCATTTAGAGCCACATCTACGTTCCTGGCATGACTGCGCTTGTACCATACCGAACATGCATATTCGTCAGTGGAATAACATAGAGCAAGTGCGCTTCAGCCTACAGTGCATGGATTAGCACCACGTGACGTACCTGTCAGCTTTCGCACTACGTTATTTCTGGCTGCCACTTTCTGTTTCGTGTTTAGGCAATGTGTAGTTGACCAGAAAGGCACGAAAAAACTGAACTTTTGAAAACGATATTTTCTTATAACCAATTCCTATGAGGGTACAGATCGTGATTTTGTGCCTTCTGTTATGAGTTTTCCAAGAAACAATATGGATCAATAACTTGTAAGGGATGTTCCATCAGGGACCATCGAGTTATGACGTCCATCTGGCTAGGCAGACACATATTTTTACAAGATGGTTTCGACATGTTACTGCAGCCACAAATTCTCAGCTGATCAGATATCCTGTTCGTCAATACTGGCATGCAACAAACGAGCAGACATATACGAGATGCATTCAAGTTCTCAGGCCTCCGATTTTTTTTCTAATTAACTACTCACCCGAAATCGATGAAACTGGCGTTACTTCTCGACGTAATCGCCCTGCAGACGTACACATTTTTCACGACGCTGACGCCATGATTCCATGGCAGCGGCGAAGGCTTATTTAGGAGTCTGTTTTGATCACTGGAAAATCGCTGAGACAATAGCAGCACAGCTGGTGAATGTGCGGCCACGGAGAGTGTCTTTCATTGTTGGAAAAAGCCAAACGTCACTAGGAGCCAGGTCAGGTGAGTAGGGAGTATGAGGAATCACTTCAAAGTTGTTATCACGAAGAAACTGTTGCGTAACGTTAGCTCGATGTGCGGGTGCGTTGTCTTGGTGAAACAGCACACGCACAGCCCTTCCCGGACGTTTTTGTTGCAGTGCAGGAAGGAACTTGTTCTTCAAAACATTTTCGTAGGATGCCCCTGTTTCCGTAGTGCCCTTTGGAACGCAATGGGTAAGGATTACGCCCTCGCTGTCCCAGAACATGGACACCATCATTTTTTCAGCACTGGCGGTTACCCGAAATTTTTTTGGTGGCGATGAATCTGTGTGCTTCCATTGAGCTGAGTGGCGCTTTGTTTCTGGATTGAAAAATGGCATCCACGTGTCATCCATTGTCACAACCGACGAAAAGAAAGTCACTTTCATGCTGTCGTTGCACGTCAACATTGCTTGGCAACATGCCACACAGGCAGCCATGTGGTCGTCTGTCAGCATTCGTGGCACCCACCTGGATGACATTTCTCGCATTTTCAGGTCGTCATGCAGGACTGTGTGCACAGAACCCACAGAAATGCCAACTCTGGAGGCGATCTGTTCAACAGTCATTCGGCGATCCCCCATAACAATTCTCTCCACTTTCTCGATCATGTCGTCAGACCGGCTTGTGCGAGCCGGAGGTTGTTTAGGTTTGTTGTCACACGATGTTTAAACTGTCGCACCCACGAACGCACTTTCGACACATCCATAACTCCATCACCACATGTGTCCTTCAACTGTCGATGAATCTCAATTGGTTTCACACTACACAAATTCAGAAAACGAATGATTGCACGCTGTTTAAGTAAGGAAAACGTCGCCATTTTTAAGTATTTAAAACAGTTCTCATTCTCGCCGCTGGCGGTAAAATTCCTTCTGCCGTACGGTGCTGCCATCTCTGGGACATATTGACAATGAACGCGGCCTCATTTTAAAACAATGCGCATGTTTCTATCTCTTTCCAGTCCAGAGAAAAAAATCGGAGGCCTTAGAACTTGAATGCACCTCGTACATCATGAATGGAGCGTGGACATTCTTTTTACTATTTTGTGCCGGTATGCCTTCAACACTATCCTTCACATAAAATTCATTCTTTAGGTAACACCTTCATGGTGCATTAAAACCGTGTTGTAATGAGGAAGAATCGACGTTTACAAGACAAACCACTTGAATGTTTGTGATACCTTAGGAGCATTTTGAAAACCTTATCTTATAATACAACTATAGACAATAAAATTTAGTAGCTTTAAAGTCATTGGCGTTTTCTCAATAAATGGGAATTTTTTTTCAGTGAAGATTATTTTTCAGGCTCACTCACCTCTAGGCCTGAGACTGAATGTAAAATTTCTTGTCCATGCAAGAGTTCTGATAGAATTGTTGCTTGGCCTTCAAAGAATTCTTGTGCACCCACTCCTTGTTCATTGATAACTTTGTTTCTATTTTCGAGCTATTACCACCCCATAAACAGTAATTAATATACACATAGATGAAAATCTAGGACATCATCTTTATTAACCTAATTTCTTTGCAATGGACGATTATAGGCTGAAGAAGGAGGTAAGATACATCTCAAAGGTTCTTAGCGTGGTTACCAGAGCGTGTGGTGGGTATCAAGTGCACATGTTCTGGTAACGTCATTGCGCTGCATTGTGGCGTTTAAGCGCACTGCGAACACGTGATTTACTCATACACAGCTGTAAATACAGCTGGGGTTTTCATGTTTCAGTGTATTACCATTATTTATTATTTTCGATTATTCCCATTTAAGAGAGCGTTTGAACTTGAATTCCTTTATGATGATCGTTTATGTTTTCTCTGAGCCCAAATTTTCTTCATGTGTTCACTGTGTTGTTTCTTTCGCTCCACTGTCCATTAGCATCCTGGTCTCTTTTGTATTTTTTGATGATGTTCCTGAATTCAGTTCTATTTTCTGCATCGGTTACTGTTATATGTGCTTGTCTGAGGTCCTCTTCAACCTCTTTTATCAATTTTGTTTTTCCCCTGCCTGAGTTGATGACTTTAAGAATTCGCTTTGAAATTCTGTTTTCATTCATCCTGTGGACATGTCCGTGGAACTGCATTCTTCTTTTCCTTATTGTATCCGTAATCTTGTCTGTGTATTTATATAATTCTGATGTTGGTCTCTTCTTCCAGATTCCTTGCTCTTGTATCGGGCCAAAAATTTTCCTGAGAATCTTCCTTGTTTCTCTATTTCTTTGTTTTTAGTTTGCCCATCTATTTGTGTTGTTTCAGATGCATACAGTGCCTCCGGAAGTACGACAGTGTTGTAGTGCCTCAGTTTTGGGTTAATGGATATGGACTTTTGTTATGATAGTTCCACGTGAGTTTGTATGCTTTCTGTAGTTTTTTATTCTTTCCTCATTGGCCCTTAGGTTGATCCCTGATGGCTGGATTATTTCTCCCAGGTACTTAAAATGTGGTACTTGTACGATTTTCCCATGGGTTGTCACAATAGGCAATTTGTCTTGTGGCACTCTTTCTATGTACTGGGTTTTCTCATGCGAGATTTGCAGGCCAGTTCTTTGTGCAATTTCGTGTAACTTCTCTATGGCATTAGTGGCTTCTTTTCTATTATTTGTGAGGATTGCAAGGTCATCCGCAAAAGCTAAACACTTCACATTGAATCTGTTATCTTTTCTAATACCAATTTGGATTCCTTTGATTCTTTTTCCCACGTCCTGACAATTTTTTCAAGAATGATATTAAAGAGTAATGGTGAAAGTCGGTCACCCTTTCGCAATCCAGTTTGGATTTCAAATGGTTCCGTGGTATCCCCCATAAATTTAACCTTGGAGATTGTGTCAGTTAATGTTTGCCGAATGATTGCTCTTGTCTTTCTGTCAATGCTGAATTCTTCCAGCGTCTTGCAGAGCGCTACTCTGTCTATTGAGTCGTAGTCCGTTTTAAAATCTACAAAAGTGACCACTGTGTTTCGTGTGATTCCCATCTGGAGAATCATTTTCAGATTCCAGATCTGCTCCATGCATGATCGTCCCTTGCGAAAACCAGCCTGGTATTCTCCTATTTGTGGGTCAGCTTGTTCTTCTAATCCATTCATGAGCACTTTTGATAGGATTTTATATGTGACCGGTATGTGTGAGATACCCCTGTAATTATTTGGTTCAGTTTGTCCCCTTTCTTGTGGAGTGGATGGATGAATGCGCATTTCCATTCAGAAGGGATCTGTTCTGTTTCCCAAATGTTTAATATGATTTTGTGAATTTTTCCTGTTAATCTTTCATATTTACTTTCCATAGTTTTGCAGTAATTCCATCTTCTCCTGGGGCTCTATTGTTTTTCAGTGTCTTGATAATTTCTACTATTTCGTTTATGGTTGGCGTTTTAGCGTCAGGATTTGGTGTAGACGTCTGGTAGTGAATATCCGCTGTAGGTCTTTCGCAGTTGAGAAGTTTGTTGAAATAGTCTGCGAGGATTTGGCAGTTATTGTTCGTGTTAGTTTCTAGTGAACCATCCGGTTTCTTGAAGCAAAGATTGGGTGGCTGGTAGCCTGCCATATGTTCTTTAAACGTCTTATAAAAATTCCTGCTGTTGTTCTACTTAAAGTCTTGTCTATCTCATCTAGTCACCGTTTGTCATAATTTCTTTTTTCCCTCCGAATAGTTTTCGATGTTTGTTTTCGGATTACTAGAAATTGTTGCCATTTTTCTGAAGTTTTGTGACTATTGAAGTTTTTCCAGGCATTGGTCCTTTCTTCTATTGCTTGGTCACATATTATATTCCACCACCTGTGTTTTCTCCTTCTCGGGGGTTGACCTAATGTCATCTTGTATTTGAGGACGTCCACAAGTTCTGTCCAGTTTGTGGTGTTTTTCTGACAAATGTCCTGGAGATGTTTTCCTTGTTGTGTTTTACGTATTCGGGGTCTGGTCTCAGCACTTTGTTTAGTTTTGGATTTTTCTGTTGGGTTGTAATCTGGGCTTTATCTGTAGAAGATGGTGGTCTGAGTCAAAAAATCCTCTTATCGTTTCCACGTTCAGAATTTCTGCTGTGTTACTCTTGGTGATGGCCACATGGTCTATTAGGAATTCACTCAACATTGTGTTGGGCGACTTCCAAGTATACAGTTTCTTGTTGGGTTTTTCGAATTGTGTTGACATAATTACGAGGCCGAAATTTTCGCAAAAGCCTATCAATCTTTCCCTATTCTTGTTAGTTCTCTTGTGAGCTGTATGGATTCCGGTGATTTTCCTGTATTTTTTCTCTTTGCCTAATTGTGCGTTAAAGTCGCCTAACAAGATTATTACATGGTGGTTGGAAATTTTGTTTGTCGTCTCTTCAAGGTCATCCCAGAAGTCATCCACTTTCTTCTTGTTATAGTTATTTGTGGGTGCGTGTGCGTTGATCAAGGTATATGCTTTGTTGGCCGATTTGACGGAGAGCGTTGATATACGTTCTGAGGCAGACTGGATGTCAATGACAGAGTAACTGATAGATTTGTGAACTGCAAATGCTGTTTGAGTCCTTTCTCATTAGTTTTAACTGCTGGTTTTCCTTTGTAGATCCTGTAGTTGTCTGTGTCAAAATGATTTTCGTCCGTAAATCGTGTTTCCTGGATTGCAAGGATTTTGATCTAGAAGTTTTGCAGCACGTCTGTAAGTTGTTTGATCTTGCCCAGTTTGAAAAGAGTGTTAGTATTAAGTGTGCCGATGAAGTGTCTCTGTCTTGTGCGTAATAATTTGGACGTCGTCTGGTTCCCAACCTTAGGCGTAACATGATGCTCCTAGTCCCCCGGAATCCGACGACCAGGTAAAGCCAGCCTTGCGACTGGTGCCCGGGGTGGTGGATTCATTCCTTGTGGTAACATCATGTTTGGTTTTCAAGTTGAAAACTAACTTGGTGGTGGTCCTTCCGAGGATAGATCACGAGGAATACGACTTGACTGTTGAGATCAAGAAGGTTGCTGCAGCCTCACCATCTAGGCGAACAGACGCTGACCCCTAACCGCTGGATACCAGGCAGACGTTAGTGGATTTCGGTTGATAGTTTTGGTCCACCCCGGGTATTTTATTTTCCCGGTACCCTCCATATCTGGAGATCATTCCCCTAACCGCCACCTGGGGAGGCGCCCGATGGGAGACTATCAACTCCACACGGGAGTGTATTACCATTATAATTAACTTATTAAATAATGAAGTAAACAAATAAATTTACCTCTCTTAAAAAATTTTCTGTACATAAGTATGTTTTACAGTCATTTCATCACAGCTAAGAACTGTGTCTTTTTCAAAATTAGTTAGTTGCTTACTTTCCATGATATTATAGCTTAAATCAAAAAAACCTGGTGCGGCGCAAAACTGCCTCAGTCTTCTTTAAATAGTGACTGCACTACGATGAAGTTGTTGCATTACATCACTGACAAATCACAACGCCTTCTGAGGACATGCAACGTGAAGTTGCGGCCTCTGGGCTATTTCCCGATGACCAATTAGAATACTATCATCCACTTATATGAAACTTCCGGAGGATTAAAACTGTGTGCCGGACCGAGACTCGAACTCGGCACGCAGTTTTAATCCTCCAGGAAGTTTCATATCAACGCACACTCTGATGCAGAGTGAAAATCTCATTCTGGAATGATCCATTTGTTGCTGACAGGAAGAAAACGAGCTAGCAACCACTTCTTGAAAAAGTGTAAGTAGCTCAGCATAATACGGAGAGAGACGGTCCTGTACATCTGTACTCTTCCGTCTGAGTTCTTTTATTCCTTTTTTTACAGTTTCTAGTTGTTTGCACAAGTGTGTACCGTAGCATTTATTACAGTGTTTATTTTCATAGTTCATGCTTTCTCTGCCAACGGCCTTGCCGCAGTGGTCACCCCTAAAATAAATAACAGAACGGTACCAACCAACAAAAGACTGGCGGAGATAAAACTCGTCGCAAGTGACAAGTGTGACGTATGTGGCATGACCGACACCCTCGAGCGCCGATTCACCTGCGGGAATGCCATCAACATCTGGGAAGCGTGCCAGCAGATGGTGGCCCACCTCAACAGAACGCCGCCGGGAAGCATCACAGTGGAAGCAATCACCGCCCCAGACTGCAACCCACTTCCACGGCCCGAGCGACTGGCGACTCTCTGGATCCTCGCCATGGCGGCACACGCCATCGTAGCGCGGAGGCAGACCGACCAGCTGGCCTTCCTGATGGACCTCTGGGAGGAGAACAAGGCGGCCCAACAGCACAGGCGATACCACGAGAACTTCAAAAACTTCCTGCAGATTCCACTGCAGGCAGCAATCGCCAGAGTCCTCCCCAGCCTGTGACCCTCAGCACCGCCACCAGCCACACTCACCACAAGAAGAACGTGTGCAGTGATAGTGAACAAGTGCAACACAAAAGATAAAGTGTTTTCTCTTCTCGCATCAAATAGTGAAGTATAGTAGCATAAAGTATTTCTTCTTAGTGAAATGAGTGATACAAAGTGCTTCTCACCAATCATCTGTCATGCTCGCAGCCAAACAGTGTCAAAAGTATGTACATTAGTACTACCAGTTTTTTTTAATTAATTTTTTTCCATTATTTGTACTATACTGACTAGGAAACAAGCATTACTTAGTGGAAAGTGCCAACTACTCATTATTATTATTATTATTATATATTTTTTAAATGATTTCCTTTACTTTGTGCCTATAAAATTCTATTGATTACTCACACTCTCCTTTCTGCTTCTCTTATGTAACATGACAAAATTTTCTCTCTCCTTCAATTTAGGTATATTCTGTAGTATATGTAAAAAAATTTCTTCCACTTCTGCTCCACCTATCATGGTGACGTTTACCTCATACTGTCCCACTTAACAGTGTAAACTAGAGGAAGAGATCAAACCAGAATACACAATGTGCCTGTGGCATCACAAGTGCATCACATACAAAAACATGAACTCAAAATCAATGCATCGATGCCAAATATAAACTGTTATGCCTGTCCTGCAATGTCTACCCCCTCAAAAAAAAAAGACCACAAATGGCCATGTAAACTCCTATAGTCTGAGGATGACACGGCGACCGGTCGGTACCGTTGGGCCTTCATGGCCTGTTCGGGAGGAGTTTAGTTTTTATGCTCTCTCTACTAGTTGTTTCTTCATGTAACTCATATGCCTTGATGGGCTGTGGCTCTAAATCATCAGTGCGCATGTACTTTTGTATTCAACCTCCAACTGGGATCTAAAATTAAGGAGCAAGGAGGACATGGAAATTTGACAGTGTCTGTGAGACTGCAGCTATTTCCAGTCTGGAGATAAAGGTGGGCGTCTGTAATCGGCCTAACAGGTGTTCGTGTGGGACGACTGGGTGGTCTGCCAACGCGAGAGTGTTTACCATAGGATGGCCGGTATTTCCTGGTAGCTCGGAGTGCGAGTCGGCCGAGGAGCATGCCGAGATAGTCCACCGACGATCACCATCGTGTTCTGGTGGCGCAGTGGTTGTCGCGGCTACTTAGGAACTAGGAGATCGCGGGTTCGATTCCCGGTCTAACACACATTTTCACTCGTTTCCCGCAATTTCGCATCAAGTCTCGATGCAACTGATACTATAAATTCCCTTCCATTTGTTTCTACTCCTCCACCTTCGAATTACATAATAAGCAAGTAATATATTTAACCATTAAAACTCTCCACCTTCTTTGCGGTTACTTCGTTTTTGTGCCGAAGGTTTTGTCTCATATTAGGACCATTGCCAGCCCCTAGAGCAGCTCTGGAGAATGGCAGATATAGCGCTGAAAATCATCTGGCTTCTACCTGGGTTTCGGAAGAAAAATCAACTGTTCGCATTTCAAATCCCTTTCAAAAAAATGGTTCAAATGGCTCTGAGCACTATGGGACTTAACATCTATGGTCATCAGTCCCCTAGAACTTAGAACTACTTAAACCTAACTAACCTAAACACAGCACACAACACCCAGCTATCACGAGGCAGAGAAAATCCCTGACCCCGCCGGGAATCGAACCCGGTAACCCGGGAGTGGGAAGCGAGAACGCTACCGCACGACCACGAGATGCGGGCAAATCCCTTTCGTAATACGAATTATTAACTTGTATACAGTATAAAAAAGCGTCAGGAAGTAAGAACGAATCGATACGTTTATGAACGTTTATTCATTTTTCTTTCGTTGTTCTGTATGAATCTTATTTCCTAACATTTTTCATTATCTGCAGTGCTTAGTACAGCTGGTGATCGCTAAGCATATCTGCTGGAATGCAATGTTGATTGTTGTTGTTGTGGTCTTCAGTCCTGAGACTGGTTTGATGCAGCTCTCCATGCTACTCTATCCTGTGCAAGCTTCTTCATCTCCCAGTACCTACTGCAACCTACATCCTTCTGAATCTGCTTAGTGTATTCAACTCTTGGTCTCCCCCTACGATTTTTACCCTCCACGCTGCCCTCCAATACTAAATTGGTGATCCCTTGATGCCTCAGAACATGTCCTAGCAACCGATCCCTTCTTCTGGCCAAGTTGTGCCACAAACTTCTCTTCTCCCCAATCCTATTCAATACTTCCTCATTAGTTATGTGATCTGCCCATCTAATCTTCAGCATTCTTCTGTAGCACCACATTTCGAAAGGTTCTATTCTCTTCTTGTCCAAACTATTTACCGTCCATGTTTCACTTCCATACATGGCTACACTCCATACAAATACTTTCAGAAACGACTTCCTGACACTTAAATCTATACTCGATGTTAACAAATTTCTCTTCTTCAGAAACGCTTTCCTTGCCATTGCCAGTCTACATTTTATATCCTCTCTATTTCGACCATCATCAGTTATTTTGCTCCCCAAATAGCAAAACTCCTTTACTACTTTAAGTGTCTCATTTCCTAATCTAATTCCCTCAGCATCACCCGAATTAATTCGACCGCATTCCATTATCCTCGTTTTGCTTTTGTTGATGTTCATCTTATATCCTCCTTTCAAGACACTGTCCATTCCGTTCAATGTTGATTCTGCATGTAAATTACTTGTGTTACCTACACACGGGACAGGGGCAAGCGCATGACGACACCATGGGCCCCAACCCACCCTCCATTCCCCTGTCCTATTGCCTTCTCCCGAGCAATGAGACTTTGTTGGAAAATGGCCAGGCAGGAACTTCTAAGCCGACATACAAACATTTTCTCTCCCCGTCACAGCCCAGTACACTGTCAGCCAATAAAATGAAACAGCTGATCACTTAGCACCCCAGAGTCGACCTCGTGTTGTTCGTACCTGTACAGCACTTGGTCCACAAATGTAACTATAGTGGAATCTTTATACCACACTTGTTGCAAGGGACAATCGACTCTCCAGTTAAACAAACATCACAATGTTATTTCCATGTCTAAATTGTCTGTATTATTGTCGTGTAGTGTTACATAACACATGCGGGTTCACTTATTGGCACTACTAAACTTACTTATAGGTTATGGTGCACTAGCTGACAACTATAGTCCAATCACTATATCACCAGTTAGTTCAATCAGAAAACTTCTAAGCCAATAGATACACAGTTTCCTCTCGCAGTCATTACCCAGTGTTTTACTAGCAAAACGAAGAAGCCAGTCACTATATACTCCAGACTCAGCCGTTTTGTGTTCTGTACCACACTTGCTAACGACTATAGCTGGACCTCAGCACCAGCTTGGTTAAACACACAATGACTACTCAAATTAAACATCACAAAGTTATATCTTCGTCAAAATTGCCTCTGTTACTGTTCTCTAAGAACACAAGGACACGTGGCTCACAATACCGGGATAACTATCACGTGAAGGCACACTTGGCCACAGGTATGTATCTCAGTAAGTACTTCAAAGTTGGTCATGTTGTTTTCTGTATCCTACTTCGGTCGATCTTTGTACTCTCACTTTGTGCAAGGCACAATTGACTGTCAAACAAAGTATTTTTCCATTATTTTCTTTAAGTGGGGTTCCACAGCCTCATACACTGTTATCATAAGTATCTGGGCACCTAGCTGAAAACAACTTACAAGTTCGTAGCGCCCTCCATCGGTAATGCTGGAATTCAGTATGGTATTGGCCCACCCTTAGCCTTGATGAAAGCTTCCACTCTCGCAGGCGTACGTTCATTCAGGTGCTGGAAGGTTTCTTGGAGAATGGCAGCCCATTCTTCACGGAGCGCTGCCCGGAGGAGAGGTATAAATGTCAGTCGGTGAGGCCTGATACGAAGTCGGTGTTCCAAAACATCCGAGGGGTGTTCTATATGATTCATGTCAGGACTCTGTGCAGGCCAGTCCATGATTTATTGTCGCGTAACCACTCCATCACAGGCCGTGCATTACGAGCAGGTGCTCGATCGTTTTGAAAGGTGCAATCGCCATCCCCGAACTGCTCTTCAAAAGTGGGAAGCAAGAAGGTGCTTAAAACATCGGTGTAGGCCTGTGCTGTGATAGTGCCACGCAAAACAAAAAGGGGTGCATGCCCCCTCCATGAAAAACACGACCACACAATAACTAAATGGTTCAAATGGCTCTAGGCACTATGGGACTTAAAATCTGAGGTCATCGGTCCCCTATACTTAGAATTACTTAAACCTAACTAACCTAAGGACATCACACTCATCCATGCCCGAGGCAGGATTCGAACCTGCTGCAGTATCAGCAGCGCAATTCCGGACTGAAGCGCCTATAACCGTTAGGACACCCAATAATACCACCGGCCCAAATTTTGGTGTTATCACTACACACGCTGGCAGATGACGTCCACCGTGCTTTCGCATACGCTCACCCTGACGTCGGATCGCCACATTGTGTACCGTGGTTCGTCACTCCGCACAACGTTTTTCCACTGTTCAATAGTCCAATGTTTACGCTCTTTACAGCAAGCGAGGCGTCGTTCGGCATTTACCGGCATGATGTGTGGCTTATGAGCAGGCACTCAACCATGAAATCCAAGTTTCTTCACCTCCCGCCTCAGTCATAGTACTTGCAGTGGATCCTAATGCAGTTAAGAATTCCTGTGTGATGGTCTGACTCTCTTCAACTGTCGGCGGTCTCTGTCGGTCAACAGACGAGGTTTGTGCTGCGCGTGTCCACGTTTCCACGTCAGTGTCACATCGGTAACAGTGGACTTACGGATGTTGAGGAGTGTGGAAATCTCGTGTACAGACGTATGACACAAGTGAGACCTGACCACGTTCGAAGTCCGTGAGTTCCGCGGAGCGCCCCATTGTGGCCTCTCCCGATGACTACTGACTACTGATATGGCGTACCTGGCAGTAGGTGGCAGCACAATGCACCCAATATGAAAAGGTATGTTTTTTGGGGTTTCCCGATACTTTTCAACACAGAGTGTACTTGTTAAAGGACATTTTGAAGCTTGCCAACTTTGCTGTTTTTGACAAGTATTGACTTCATTACGTCTTGCCGAATTACACCATTTTGCCCTTACAGGGCATTTTCAAGTGTGGTATGTGTCATTATATTGTTACATGCTTTGATGCCTGCTGCACTTGAAAATCTCTTGTAAGGCAATAGTTGACCATTCTTGCAAGATGTAGTAAAGTCAATACTTATCCCAAACAGCTGATGTGCACGTCTTCAAAATGCCTTTTAATGTTATTTCCACACCAAAACTGTGTGTGTTTTAAGGGGCCCCGGAAAGGCTCAAAATCATGAAAAGTTCAATTTTTACTTTTTTGCGTTTTCTGAATCTGCAGGCTATTACCTTTTAAAAGATATATAATTTATTCAATTCCCAAGACTACAACTATTTTTAAATTTTTTTTGAAATGTGTTCTACATGAGCGTGACCCACTGTGGCGCTGTTAAACTGCTGTCAAATGGTATTATTAACGTCCGTGTTCATCAGGTACATTTTAGTGATGTGAGATAAAGTATGTGTTGTGGTTAACCTGTGATGGTTCAATATATATCGCGACTGAAAGCTTCGTACAAAAAACAAAAACTCAGTGATGGTAAAGGGTTAGATGGGAACGGAAGGTAAACTGACAATGTAATTGACAAAATACAGAACTATTATGGAATGGCTATTAGGCAAAATACACAAAGTGTCGACGAAATGAAGAAGGCTGTTTTGGCTCTTTTTTCATACTTCTTCAACCGATGAAAATCCCCAACATAGCTTGTGTCCCAAAGAAGAAGACAGTTGGTGTAAATATAACAAAGGATTGCTAACTGGTGAAGTGTACACTCATAAGCATAGTCTGCCTCATGCAATAATGGAGGTGATAAAACCTATTTTCAGAGACTTAGCAGCACCTGAACTGTTGAAAAAGTGTATTCACGGAAAATCTCAAAACCCCAATGAAAGTGTAAATAGTGTTATATGGTCGAGAATCGCCAACACTGTATTTGTTGGAATAGAAACACTTCACTTTTGTGTGTATGATGCTGTTGCGACTTTCAGTGATGGCAACATTGTAAGGTGCAAGGTATTTAGAAATATGGGAATGAAGATAGGTTCTAACATGGTACGAGCGATGCTTGCTTTAGACAAGGAACGCCTTCGGGCTGCAGACAGGGCTGTAAAGAGTCTAGAAATACAAGCAAGAGTAAACAGGAGGAGGAACAAGAGGAAGCTGGAGGAGGAGTTTGCAGAGGATGAAGATAATCCATCCTATGGACCTGGAATGCACTAAAAAGTTAATCCAATCTTTGTCGCTCGATTCCCAAAACTTTTATTTTCTCATACTAATTACATGTTTTCTAAGGATATTCCAAACATATTTGTTTCAAACTTTCAGCAAATGTTACACAGTACCTTCTGCATAATTTAGCACAGCCTTTTTCCAAAAAACTGTATATTTTTGAATATATATATATATATATATAAAAAATTGCAAAAAAATGGTTGTGAATTTTCATTACAATTGAAAAAAAATCATCTTTAATAACTGAACTAAAATTTTGTAAAATCCCTGTGTTAAGTTGTAGCCCATATTCCAATAAATAATCTGTAATAAGTTCAACTTCCTACCTCAAATACTTTGTGAGGAAAGATGTAATTTATAAGCGTTATTTTAACATTGCAAGTATAGGGCGTTCCGGAGCCCCTTAAGAGTGCAAAGTACAAGTGACTCACGTATTCACCCGACTTATCGCTCCTGGCATTAAACATTTGCAACGTCCATCCCAACCAACCTCACCTCTCCCTCCACACCGTGTGTGTGAGACGTCAGCAGGGCTGAACTTTGCAGTGAAGTCTCAGATAAGTCGAGAATTCTTGTTGTGTTCAAACTTGCATGTGTCTTATTTCTCATGTTACAGAGATGCGGGCCGCACGTGTAAAAGACTGCTGCCAGAAGGGGCAGCTATGTAGTAGTGGTCTGCCGAGAACAATTAGACAGTCTGTGAGTTAAAGGACATATGTGGTGTGCGTAACCGTTATCAACATTGTAAAATGTGCAAGTTCATATATACCAAGGCCTCAAAGAGAAAGCACCATTTCTCCAACACAGAACCGACAATGTAACAGCAAGACAATTCCCGTCATGTGCCACCCATGCGTCAGTTGGATTAGCATGATGTGGCGTCTGGACTATGCGACGCAGTGCTCTGGACTGTGTGATGCATAACTAGGTGAAGCACGTGTGGGGCTGTGGCTACGAAGGCTTTCCCGGCGTAATAATTGATAATATTCTTCTCGGGTATGCAGCCGGATCATAACGTCTTCATGACACAATATTTCCGCGGTCCAACTGGCCGCCATCTTCAGGTGAGAGTGCTGGGTGCACGATCTCGCCGGAACTTACTAGCGCAAGCGGCGGCCCATACGTAGGCCGCAGAAGACCAACAACGCGTGCGCGAGAAGGCGCCTAACTGCCCTCTAGCGCAGTTAACATACCGCGCCGCCAGTGGTGGAAATAGGCGAAATCGAGATATCGCTGTCGAAAATTAAAAAAATGTTATTCCGACGATCGAAACACAGACCGTTGTTTTTTAATGTCAGATGACACCGTGTCCCAAGTCTTACTTAAAAGATAACCCTTGTCTCTATTAATAAGAGTGTCATATAAACGAATCTCTATGGATTCTTTTAAAACACAGTCCCAATAGCGAGATGCAGGGGCAACCATTTGTGTCTCGTCATACAGCATTGTGTGTCCCTCGGTGAGACAGTGCTCCGACACTGCAGATTTCTCAGGTTGAAGAAGCCGTGTGTGCCGCTGATGCTCAACACATCGGTCCTGAATGGTCCGGATTGTTTGACCAATATAAGCCTTCCCACAGTGGCAAGGGATCTTGTACACACTGGGCTTCCTCAAACCCAAGTCATCCTTTACAGAGCCAAGGAGCGCTCTAATCTTGGCTGCCGGACGAAAAATACTTTTGATATGGTATCTTTTCAGAATTCTTCTTATCTTCGAGGAAATGCTCCCAGCTAAAGGCAGAAAAGCCACCGATTTGCAGGTATCTTCTGGTGGTTCAGGGGAAGGTCCAAACTGGAAAGCACAACGGATCTGTTTATCTGTATAGCCATTCTGCTTGAACACAACCTTAAGATGGTCCAGTTCTTGTGTCAAGCTTTCTCCATCTGAAATCCATAGAGATACGTTTATCTGACAATCTTATTAATAGAGACAAGGGTTATCTTTTAAGTAAGACTTGGGACCCGGTGTTATCTGACATGAAAAAAAAAGGGTCTGTGGTTCGATCGTCGGAATAAAATTTTTTTAATTTTTGACAGCGATATCTCGATTTCGCCTATTTCCACCACTGGCGGCGCGGTATGTTAACTGCGCTAGAGGGCAGTTAGGCGCCTTCTCGCGCACGCGTTGTGGGTCTTCTGCGGCCTATATATGGGCCGCCGCTTGCGCTAGTAAGTTCCGGCGAGATCGTGCACCCAGCACTCTCACCTGAAGATGGCGGCCAGTTGGACTGCGGAAATATTGTGTCATGAAGACGTTATGATACGGCTGCATACCCGAGAAGAATATTATCACGTGTGGGGCTGTAGGTGGAACTGGATATAACACAAGAATATACTGGGATTACAGCAAAATGGAGATTTATAGTTACCTGATATTAAACCATTCTTATATGTGCAAGAAGGCTGCCAAGGAAATACCAACACGATTGAGAACAACGGTAAGCCAGTTGGAGTAAATAGTTTAATGTGGATGAGCTGCAAGTACAGAATAAATATAATAACATTTATGTATTTCAAATGACAATCCTAATAGTGAGCGGTGATATCGATAACTACGCTAGATTTGATAAAGTGTTCCTGTTATGTATCTACGAGAAAGTTTTACATCTTTCCTGTGCAATATAACATCCTATTACCAAAATCGGAAGCTACGATTTACAATTAGAGAATGGTACTCTGGACCGTGTTGAAGACTTTCTGAATGCATTGAATGCCAACAAACAGTATTAAAATGGGCTCCTTTGGACTCCAATCACTTCCATTGGAGCAAAGTACTGATTGCTCACATAACATGCAAACGTATCAGAAGGAACATTCCGTCTTTTCTCTTAGCAACATGACACTGCAATGTCGCATTTGTAAAAGACGTTTTCCAAAAGAGAACATTCAACGTTTACGGTAAATTGTCCACTTCGTTCCATTTTAAAGGAAAATTTTATGCAAATTCATCATATCATTTATTTTCACGATTTAAGCCTCAGAATACCAGACCACGTTGTCAATATCCGAATTATTACGAACGTGAAACTAAACGAAGGACATGTTGACCAACATATTAACATGGTAGCAACAACTGGACGTGTACGGACAGCAAAATTAAACCAATCTGCCAATAATAAAACCTTAATTATACAGTGTAAAATTGTCTGGAATTGATGGGCTGTTTGGCGAATAGCGACAGCTACACATGTAGGTGTTGCAAATGGATATTGCACTCTATTTATGTCTTAATGAACAATGGTAATGCTTTGGGGGAGGAATGACGTGGAAATGTTTTCCCTGCCATGCATCATTTTCGTACAAACTGTATTGAAATTAAGGCTTTAAATATTTTTACCATTTGGACACTGACCTACAGAATTATCCCTGACAAAAACAACTCAGCCTATTCATTTATTACCCACAATACACAAGCCCAACGCAGTCTGACTATTATGCAGGGTCACCATGACTTCCAATAACTAACAAAAAGAATGACCCTGAATTGCAAGAAATCCTAACAATAATAAAAATGCAAAACAATATGAAACTACCTCCAACTCTGTTAACTGCCCAAACCCATTTCAATCACGATTATCGATAGTGGAAACCCCATTTTTTTTAAAGTCACTTACCTCACAGAAAATATTCATAACACGAAATACAGCGATTACAGCAAGCAGCTAAATAAAAAGATTCTACTATGGGTTCTAGCTACTAGGAGGCATATGATTATCAAAAGAAAGATTTTGTTCAAGAGCTAACAATGTATTTAGAAAATTTTACCTTATTCATGTGACATTCAGCTCCAAAAATTATATACGGTAGTTGTCAATAATTCCACTGCCCAAACATTACCAGTCATACATAGGTCACCATACATTTCCTTGCGTCTCACTTTACAGTGAATGTCCTACCAACACAGAGTCTCCACTAAGAATATCATGTCGATACACTTCTCTATCCACTCGCTAACTGTTAGTCCGTCCGGCCACAGAATCTCTTGCCGTGGTCGTAGAGCTCTGTCAGCTATGTTAAGGCAGTCTATAGCGCTACCAAAATACAAACAGGCTACTTACAGTATGTGTTATTGATGAAGCTAAATTTGGCTTTATTTTTTCGTGTAATTGGTTTTGTGGCGTTCTTCCTACTGTTGTAATTGCACATGTGGCTTAGGAGTCAACTTCTCTTGTTGGGTTAAAAGAAAAACAGTCTCTGTGAGTGTAGAGCAGTAGCTTTTATAAAGAGTACGGTGTACTATGCAAATACAGATACTTCCCATGAACGGGAAAGAACGAAGTCCAGTTTGCACATTTCGTCGTGCGGTGGTGATATGTGAACTATAAACATCCGATGGAAGTACGAATCTGTAACCACGTAGCATCAATGACGCTATCAGCAAAAGTCGCAGTGAGTTCCAAGGACATGAAATACGAACAGTAGAGTGCGTTCTTCGTAGTGAATACGGTACCAAAATCCAACTCTGGGCTGGAAACAATTACTTTCTGTTTTTTATGCTTCCGTCTCTTTCCAGTGACACACTAAACTGTATAAAATATTATGAGGTGTGCGGTGCACGAGTAAATGGTAAGAGGGGGCGGATTAAGTGGTTGACGACAAAATATTAGACAAGAGGGCCTCAGATGCGTAAACACTGCTTCACATACTTTGATGTGACGTTCACCGGCCACATATTTATCGTGTAACGGTGTAAAATCTTTGGTAGGCTGCGTGAGATTATCTCTGTAATTTAAGATTAGAAAGCGGACGTCTTTACGAGCATCACAGAATGCGCTTCTCCGGCAGTATCGGCCAGATACCTCTGTCAGGAAGAAAACAAAACAAAACAAAATTTAGCTCTGGAGATCTGAACCACCAGCCGGCGATCATCAAAGGATTCTTCTCGTCATCGCCGGAACTATTAAACGCCAGAGGGACGGGTTTATTTTAGAAACTGTCGGGAGACGTTTTCCTACGTCTCGCCCGATTAAGGTAAACTGGTTTTACTGCGGACTTAACGTGAAGTTTAATCGCCATTAGTTACCGACCTGTATCCATAAACCTCGCCGAAGTGGTCAAGAGTGTAATTTCTTCCTATCTGTAATTACTTAATTCTACCAACCCGATCTCACTTAAAAGGCGTACGTCGATTGAACACATCGTTTCTAATCTATAACTGACCTCTATGTACGTTTAAAGGTCTTTTTTCTTGTTGTAAGGCTGCCATATCACAGTTATGCAACGTCGGAACTCTTCTGCATTGAGAAACGGTAATTCAATCCGATGTACTGAAGTCAAGCAACTTTGTAAACATACTTGGAAAGTAAGAGGAAACTTTTTCTGAAATTTAACTATGACAGAGAAACACCTCGTTTTGTGAAGGTAACTAGTATCAAATTTCTTTCTTTTTTCCGAGTTGTTGTTCTTGATTTTTCTGTTAGTGATAGTAATCTCTATTAGGTAATGGAAAGTGTCCTCATGCTGTTAAATAGAGGTTCTCAGGTTTCGATTTGCCTCCGTCGTGACTGATGGAAAGTCGTCACAAGTGTAGTGTAGTTTTACGAGCTTTTACTACATTATGTTTGCAGACTTGTCTTTGTACTTAAAAGGAGGAGCCAGTAAATTATTCCGATTCATGTTTTACCTTTAAATTACAATTCTGCACGAATGATTGAAAAAAAATTGTCTGTCAGACTCAAGATTAAAAGAATGTTTGACCACGCACTGGTTGGATATGTAACTAATTAGCAGTTTATGATAGGAAGGACCTTCCATGATATATAGTCACTGTTAGTAAGCTTGCTTTTAAAGAAAAAGAGACTAATGTATGATACATGTGAAACATAGGATAGACCTACAAACAGATACTCAACGGAACACGTTTTGCTGTGAAGAGGGAATTTGGTGAGTCGTTCAACGATTACTGTAGCAGAAAACTGTCGAAAAATCTCTCACAAAGCCCGAAAAAATTCTGGTCGTATGTGAAAGCTGTTAGCGGAACCGAAGTTAGACACTAATGGATTACATCCGGAATGAATTTGAACGCAGAAAAGCAGAAGCAGAAATGCTTAACTCGGCATTCAAATGTTCGTTTGTAAAGGAAACACGAGGAGCATTGCTCCAATGTACACTCATGGTTATGGAAAAAAGAACATATTGACACCGGCGTGTCAGACCCACCATACTTGCTCCGGACACTGCGCGAGGGCTGTACAAGCAATGATCACACGCACGGCACAGCGGACACACCAGGAACCGCGGTGTTGGCCGTCGAATGGCGCTAGCTACGCAGCATTTGTGCACCGCCGCCGTCAGTGCCAGCCAGTTTGCCGTGGCATACGGAGCTCCATCGCAGTCTTTAACACTGGTAGCATGCCGCGACAGCGTGGACGTGAACCGTATGTGCAGTTGACGGACTTTGAGCGAGGGCGTATAGTGGGCATGCGGGAGGCCGGGTGGACGTACCGCCGAATTGCTCAACACGTGGGGCGTGAGGTCTCCACAGTACATCGATGTTGTCGCCAGTGGTCGGCGGAAGGTGCACGTGCCCGTCGACCTGGGACCGGACCGCAGCGACGCACGGATGCACGCCAAGACCGTAGGATCCTACGCAGTGCCGTAGGGGACCGCACCGCCACTTCCCAGCAAATTAGGGACACTGTTGCTCCTGGGGTATCGGCGAGGACCATTCGCAACCGTCTCCATGAAGCTGGGCTACGGTCCCGCACACCGTTAGGCCGTCTTCTGCTCACGCCCCAACATCGTGCAGCCCGCCTCCAGTGGTGTCGCGACAGGCGTGAATGGAGGGACGAATGGAGACGTGTCGTCTTCAGCGATGAGAGTCGCTTCTGCCTTGGTGCCAATTATGGTCGTATGCGTGTTTGGCGCCGTGCAGGTGAGCGCCACAATCAGGACTGCATACGACCGAGGCACACAGGGCCAACACCCGGCATCATGGTGTGGGGAGCGATCTCCTACACTGGCCGTACACCACTGGTGATCGTCGAGGGGACACTGAATAGTGCACGGTACATCCAAACCGTCATCAAACCCATCGTTCTACCATTCCTAGACCGGCAAGGGAACTTGCTGTTCCAACAGGACAATGCACGTCCGCATGTATCCCGTGCCACCCAACGTGCTCTAGAAGGTGTAAGTCAACTACCCTGGCCAGCAAGATCTCCGGATCTGTCCCCCATTGAGCATGTTTGGGACTGGATGAAGCGTCGTCTCACGCGGTCTGCACGTCCAGCACGAACGCTGGTCCAACTGAGGCGCCAGGTGGAAATGGCATGGCAAGCCGTTCCACAGTACTACATCCAGCATCTCTACGATCGTCTCCATGGGAGAATAGCAGCCTGCATTGCTGCGAAAGGTGGATATACTCTGTACTAGTGCCGACATTGTGCATGCTCTGTTCCCTGTGTCTACGTGCCTGTGGTTCTGTCAGTGTGATCATGTGATGTATCTGACCCCAGGAATGTGTCAATAAAGTTTCCCCTTCCTGGGACAATGAATTCACGGTGTTCTTATTTCAATTTCCAGGAGTGTACTTCCCGTACTACTGCAAAGAAGAGTGAAACTGATATTAGTGTCAGTGGCGTTCAGAAACAGCTTAAATAGTTCAGAATTAAAGAAATTACTACTACATTCAGTTATCGTATTTCCGGCTGAATTAGCACCTCTTTTAACCGTAATTAACGAAAGGTGTTTCGAACAGAGAGACCTGTGTCCTGTGTTCGCAAGAAAGCACGTATCACATCCTTATACGAGAAGGGTAGCGAAAGTTGTCTACAAAGCTACCGTCCAATACACTTGAGATCCATTTGTTGTAGAATTCTTAGAATATATTCTTAGCTCCAAAAGTAGTGAGGTATTTCGAAAAGAATGATCTCCACCATGTCAACAAGCATTCATTTAGATAACACCGATCATGTGAAGCCTTACTTTTGATATGTTTAACCTAGTACCAATATACGCTTATTATTGAAAGTATGAATACATGACGGAGCAAGAGAGACTTGGGACTGGACTGAGGATTTTTTGTTTACGAGAACACAGCATGTTATCTTACGTGGGGAATGTGTGATATTGGTAGCACTGGACACACTAAGCTCATACGTGATCATAGCTTCGGTCAGAAGGCAAGATCGGTAGCTACTGCGGAGCACATACGCCGCTTCAGCGCATTGTTGTCAAATGGACAGACTTATTTGATCTACGACATGTTACAGATAGGATAATGCCTACTGCGACGACGTTACTATCTATACATATTACAAAATTACAGTCACCCAGCACGTTTTCGTTTCCGTATGTAAAAGATTATGATAGTAACTACTGTAAGGATTCTGATAAGGTTTTCACTAATAGACTGACCAGTTCAATAGGAAGGTTGGTGTGTACAATTTTTTATCGATACCCCAGACATGTCGTCCGGACGTTTTCATATAGTGCTACTCGCTCTGAAGTCTGGGCAAGCCATTGGTTGATGTTAAAATGTTTGAAGAAAGTGACAGCTGTGACGAGATTTGACTTAATTTATTTGAATGCATGGACTCTGTTCATTCATACATGTGCGAAGGAACAGACACAATGCGGAATCCATTGACCAGACGTTTTCAGTTGGTGAGAGATCTGGAGAATGTGCTCGCCACGGCAGCAGTCGAACATTTTCTGTATCCAGAAAGGCCCGTACAGGACCTGCAACATACGGTCGTGCATTATCCTGCTGAAATGTAGGGTTTCGCAGGGATCGAATGAAGGGTAGAGCCACGGGTCGTAACACATCTTAAATGTAACGTACACTGTTCAAAGTGCCGTCAGTGCGAACAAGAGGTGACCGAGACGTGTAACCAATGGCACCCCATACCATCACGCCGGGTGATACGCCAGTATGGCGATGACGAATACACGATTCTAATGTTCCTTTAGCGAAATGTCACCAAACACGGATGCGACGATCATGATGCTGTAAACAGAACCTGGATTCATCCGAAAAAATGAAGTTTGGCCATTCGTGCACCCAGGTTCGTCGTCGAGTACACCATCGCAGGCGCTCCTATCTGTGATGCAGCGTCAAGGGTAACCGCAGGCATGGTCTCCGTGCTGATAGTACATGCTGCTGCAAACGTCGTCGAACTGTTCGTGCAGATGGTTGTTGTCTTGCAAACGTCCCCATCTGTTGACTCAGGGACCGAGACGTGGCTGCACGATCCGTTACAGACATGTGGATAAGATGCCTGTCATCTCGACTGCTAGCGATACTAAGTCGTTGGGATCCAGCACAGCGTTCCGTATTACCCTCCTGAACCCACCGATTCCATATTCTGCTGACAGTCATTGGATTTCGACCAACGCAAGCAGCAATGTCGCGATACGATAAACCGCAATTGCGATAGGCTACAATACGGCCTTTATCAAAGTCGGAATCGTGATGGTACGTATTTCTCCTCCTTACACGAGGCATCACAACAACGTTTTACCAGGCAACGCCGGTAAACTGCAGTTTGTGTATGAGAAATCGGTTGCAAACTTTCCTCATGTCAGCATGTTGTACGTGTCGCCAACGGCGCCAACCTTGTGTGAATGCTCTGAAAAGCTAATTACTTCCATATCGCAACATCTTCCTGTAGGTTAAATTTCGCTTCTGTAGCAAGTCATCTTCGTGGTGTAGGAATTTTAATGGCCAATAGTGTAAGATTATGATAACAAACGAAAATTAATATTTTTCCTTATCCTTCCTCTTTTTAATATGTAGTCATTTACACCTGTTCCAGGTTTGTCAAAGACAACTGCTAAGTTTGGTGCATTTCTTGCAGATACAAATATTAATTAATGATAGCACTTTTTTTGACAAAGATAATGTCCCAGTTCAGCCTGTTAGTCCTCAGGGTAGAATATAACTGGTGTTTCTGTCTATACGAAAGGTAGATCAAGCACTTGGCATGTGAAACTCACGCCGCTGATAACAATGGATCTCCATGGTATCATGGACAACTTGCTCTACTGTTGTGTACAACTTCACCTGTAGGGTATTACATTTACGAGGGTATTATATGCTTATGCCTGGTCTACATGACTTACCTGTGAGATTGGAGAATGCATTGCATTGTTGAATGAATCATCTCCTAGTGTTTTCAGTGATTGTTATTGCACTTAGAAAACTGTGCGTATTTATCTATGCTTGGTGGTAGTCTTAGGGATTTCAAGGACTAGTTCTGTATCTCTGGCACTGTTTCAACATGTATCTTTCTCCTTTTCTTCATTGAATGTGCTGTACTTGACATAGTCCACCCCGACGGCAATAAATGTCCAAGCAGCTACCTAAATCGATGTGGAAAATCTTTTAATGCCACAAACTGTGGTCTTTAACTTCATCAGCGTATTACAGAGGAACTTGTCTCACCCCTGTGTGTCTTATCCTAAGCTTTCTCGGCTAGTTAAATTACTCTAGTTCCTATTTAAGCTTCAAAGCGGCCAATGCCTGTTCATGTGATCGCAAGTTAGTGACACTGAGCTCCTTTTTGGGCGTGATGAAGTACACTATATTTACATCCATATGCTTCAAGCATACATGGTGGAGGGCTCTTATTGTACCACTGTCACATCATTCCTTTCCTGTACTGGTCTCCAACGGTGTGTGGATAGAACCATTCTTACTATGCCTTAGAGTGAGCCGGACTCTCTAAAATTGTACATTCGCCATGTTTTAGCTAGCTACACAAAAGAGGAAACAATACAGTAGTTGACTCTTCTTGGAAAGTATACTCATGGGATCCCAACAGTAAACAGTTATGTATGCACTTCAACAACGCTTTCACATTCACCAAACGAACCTGTGTTGAAACACGCTGTTCTTCTGTGGAACGCCTATATTTGTCTTACCAGTGTCAGTCGAACCTCCTGCGTAGGTGGACCACTTCCTGAGCATTCTCCTTAAGAATATCAATCTAGAAACTGCGTCTGCGCCAGCCGGTGTGGCCGTGCGGTTAAAGGCGCTTCAGTCTGGAACCGCGTGACCGCTACGGTCGCAGGTTCGAATCCTGCCTCGGGCATGGATGTGTGTGATGTCCTTAGGTTAGTTAGGTTTAACTAGTTCTAAGTTCTAGGCGACTGATGACCTCAGAAGTTAAGTCGCATAGTGCTCAGAGCCATTTGAACCATTTGAACTGCGTCTGCTACTGTTAGCATTATGTGACGGATCCACATTTTACTGCTCCAAAGGCACACTCCAAGGTATTCAGTGGCTGTAACTGCAGCCAGCTGAAGCGGGAATTACTTGTTGAACGCCCCTCGTAACTCGCAGCCTGAAAGGAGACTTTATTTCTGGGCATTTCGTTTTAAGATAAAGTACTGAAGTACAGACAACAAGCAAAAGAAAAATGTAAAACTATTAATACAGATGGGGAAAGGTAGCAGTAACCGAGAGTTGAGAGGGAAGGACGACACGGAATTCACTTTTGTCGTGAAAGCTCCACAATCACAGCGTGAACACGCACCTTCCGGGGATCTCGGAATAAGTGTATCGTTTCGATGCGAGTCGTAGCGCCGGCGTTTGCGGTGTTCCCCACATCCCCTTTGGAGTTAGGGTGGCGATGAATAAGAGAACTGCGGCATAGTAGAATTCAATATCACTCTTTGATGCAGTGGCTCACTGCTGGATTTCCGTGATGGGGGGAGGGAGCTCTGGGGAGCTGCAGTCAGGCGGGAGGAGGGTGTCCGGCGCAAGAAACACCGACTCGCCCGGCTGTGGGCTCTGGGGAAGCAGCCGACGGCCAAAATGATATTTATAGGAGGGGGCCTACCGTGAATACCAACAAGCCCGTCTCCGATCCTGGGAGCTTCCGATTCGATACACGTACCCAAAGCACGAGTGAAATTATGGTACCAGTAAAAAACTTTCCCCAAAGAAATACACTCACAGATTTTATCACTACCGGATATCACTGTAAGAGATTGATTTTAATCCCAACTATGTCTTTAATAAATTAAATGAAATACCTCCGCGAGTTTCGCAGTGGCAGCAGTTCATCCTGTATTCAACATTGTCAAACTTCACAAACAATAGCTTTATGTTCTCTCCATATTATTTTTTCATTGATTTAGCGTTAAACCACTGCAACCGACGGCGCCCAACGGTTATGTCATCATAGTTTCATGCATTGGTATCGAATCTAAGTGCAAACAGCTATCGCGAATGGAACAAATGTTATCTAGTGACATAGTACTATTATCATAAATGTGATTTCGTATCAGAGAGCAGTAGGTTTCAGTATCCAGCCTCACCATCTTCAACCATTTTCCACTTTTTCGCTAACCTGCTTCTACATCAACATCTAAGTCTACATGACTACCCTGAAATTCAGAATTGCCTGGTAGAGGATACATCGAACTACCTCTAATCTACTTCTCTACCGTTCCACTCTAGAACAGCAGGCGTGAAAGACGAGCACAAATCTTTCCGTGAGAACTCTTATTTCTCTTATCTTATGATGATGATAAGTTCTCCCTTTGTAGATGGGCACCAACAAGATTTTTTTCACATTCTGAGGAGAAAGTTCGCGACTGAAATTTCATTGGAAAGTTCTGCCGCAGCAAAAAAAGCCTTTGTTTTAATAACTGCCAGCCCAAATCGTGTATCATATCCGTGGCACTATCTCCCCTATTTCTCGATAATACAGAAAGAGCCGCCCTTCTTTGAATTTTTCGGTGTCATCCGTCTATCCTATCTGCACAGTAATACTGCAGAACGGAGCAGATGAGCGTAGTGTAAGCAGTCTCTTTAGCAAGCCTGTTACATTTTATAAACGGCAGCATTATCTATGTGATCGTTCCAGTTGAAGATATTCGTTCCATTTCAAATTATTCAAGCTATTGCCGTGTTTATTCCTTAAACAATGAACGATCATTTCCTGCCCTCACCATAACCCTAGTGTCTTGCACACCTCCGTCTGATAAAGTCAATTAATGCGTGAAACACTCTTTGCTCCCATCTGATACGGCAATCATATGATAACATAAAACCTCCCAGCACCGTATTGCAACGTAGGTCGCCAGCATGGCACATGTCGAACATATATCTTCTCTCCTTACATTGTCCTCTTCATTCGTAAACTTAGATTTTATGGGTGAAAATCTTATACTGGATGTGTATGCATTGTTCTGTAACAAAATTAAAGTAGTAAATTTAAATTATTCGTGTGATTTACCGAAAATTTAGAACGTAATTGTAGTGAATACTGTTCAGTCAGAAAATAACTGAAATATACGCAATACGCAGAAGACTCAGTAGTAAACATCTAAAGGGCATGAAAGTGTTACATCGGAAAAAAAAAATATAGCGTTGTGTTGTTGTGATGGAATAAACAGCTAGATCTACGAAAGATCTGAAAATAACGTACAATGATTTTATTACCAAAATTTAAGTAGGTAACATATCAAAAATAAAAAAAGGAAAAAACAAGTAGGTCACAAGTGAACTTATATCCTTTACGTACGTTTCTACGTAGTCACCTACGTTCTCAACACATTTCTCCCATCGTGGCACCGGTTTCAGTATGCCATTTTCGTAGGAGTCCGTTTGGCTGGGGTATAGTCATCCGCGGACTGCTGACTTCACTTCCGCGTCTTTCGTAAAGCGTTGGCTGGCCACGAATTTCTTCATGGGACCAAACAGATGAAAGTTCGACGGTGCAAGGTCCGGACCGCTCGAGCGCTCCCCACCAACATTTGTCAGTTTTCTCACGAAAAGGAGCAGCAACATGGGAGCGAGCATTGCCATGAAGAAATCTGACACCGGCAGCATTAATGTCGTGGCGTTTCTCACGAAGAGCACGACGCAACTTTACCAGTGTTTTACTGCGGGCTGCAGCATTCACAGCGGTCCCTTGTTCAGCAAAGTCCAACCAGTAACACGCCATGCACATGCCAGAACACTGTCACAAACACTTTCCTAGCAGACTGAGTCACTCTGAATTTCTTTCGTACTGGGGAGCCAGATTGTTTCCACTTCATACAGGCCCAGGACTCGTCACCAGTGACAACTACTTTCAGAAAGTCATACCCTTCCACGTCGTAGCACGTTAAGTGATCCAAGCTTGTCATCATCCGCCGGCCCTTGTTGGTGTCTGTCAGAAGGCACCCAGCGACCAATAACTTTACCCAATTTCAGTGTGTCATGAGCAATATTGTACAATGCACCATGGGTAATGTTAAAATGCTGCGATGAGGTTCGCAGCTGCACACACCTCAATGGCCCCGACATTCTGCGGGATTGATGCTGCTACTGGCCACCTGGAGTGTCGCAAACCACTGACGTCCACACGGCCCTCTTGGAAGAATGCACATCACCTGGAAACATTGCTGCGGTCCATATATTCGTTCCCATAAAAGCCACACACGTCACTGCATATTTCACTCGCCTTATGCCCTTTGGCTCACGAATATCGAACTACAGTTCCCTGCTCCATCACAATTTGACGACAGTAATATGCGCGTCATGTTTGTTTCGTAGTTCAGGCTTTTCTCAATAGAGATGGACATGAAAACAAAATAACCTATGTAGAGTAAACTTCAGATTATATCGACGTGAAATTTAAACATTCCAGCTTCAGTATCACGGCGGAAATATTACTGTGCGTTAGTTTCTGAGCACGCCTCGTAAACACACTTTTCTGCACGGTAAACCACTATGAATTGCACGGCAGATGGTACGTCGCGCTGTGTCAGTTAATTGGGCGTTTTCCCTTTCCCTTCAAATATGGAGCGAGGGGATACTACTGTTTAAGTGCCATCGTGAACTATATAGTTAATCCAATCTTGTCCTCATGACTGCTTCGGGAGGGATACGGACTGGGTCGTGGTATATTCCTTGATTCATCATTTGAAACCTGTTCTTGATATTTTGAAATTAGAATTTTGCGGGGTACATCATGTCTCTCTTCAGTCGTTGGTCACTTCATTTCTTCAGCATCTCTGTAACACGCATCTCTGCTACACTCTCCTGTGGGTCAAACAAATCTTAGCAATTCGTGCTGCCTTTCTCTGTATACTTTCAGTATGCCCTGTAAGTCATATTTGTTACAGGTCTCACACATTTGTGTAGTATTCTAGGATGAGTCAATCGAATGATTTGTAAGCAGTATCGTTTGTCGACTGAATGCATTTCCCTACTCTGCCAATAAACCATCTGCTTTACATGCACCTAGCCCATGGCATCGCTTCATTTCACGTTGCTACAAAGTGTTACACATAGGTATTTGTATGAGTTGAAAGATCTATACTTGCTGCGATTGACATTATTGTTACATGACACTGTTTTTGTGTGCATTTACTGTTCGTACATGCCGATGCGCCGCTTCTCACGTAAATAAAGTGGATAAACACCTTCTTAAAGACGCTAGACTATAGTGACACGTCAAGTACATACTTAGCGTACATCTGACAATAAAGTGATGTGTAACTGAAGGAGGGCGCTCCTAAAACACTTCATCATATCCTCCAAAGTAAAATTATGACGTATGTGAAACTGCAAGGATTTGTTAATACAGAATACTAGCAAGGTAAAATTGAGTATACTTCCTTTTATTATGACATTCGCTGCTTATTAATGTGGAGTTTTTAATCAGGCTTGCTGGTTGCCCTCTGTAGCTGGTGTTTATTTTGTGGTAAATAACAAACACCTCAACACTGACTGAAAATTACACTAATACTATTTTTCTGTTGAAGTCACCGGATCTTTTGATTACTTTCATGGCTTCCTATCTCCTTCACCATCATGAGATAATCTTTTCATGCCTACGCGACTGTTACACTCAGAGTGTTCTTCTGTGTAATTTGTTTTGCATTCTCTACCTGTGTCTGCCTGTACTATATGTTATTTCTAGTGGTCTTTACAGCACCTAGTTAACTGATCCTAGCTGATATCCCAGTAACTTGTCTCTTCTTCTGGAAAGGATCTTTCACATAGTTTCTCACTTATTCGGATTAGTGCTTCATTTCGCGCTTAATCTGTCCACTTAATATAGATGAACGGCATCGTCTAATTAGAAGAGGAAGCTAATGGCCACTATAAGAGTGTAGCTTATGATCATACTTATGACCACAAGATATCACACAAATGATATACCCACTGAATCAAACATGTGAAAAATTAACAAGTGGACAAAGACCTGGAGCAGGTGGGTGGATACATGGAAACATAATATGGTGATATATCACAGATGTTGCGAATGGCCGGGTAAATGGTTAGAGATTTGAAAAACGAACCCCAAAAAAAGTAGTTACGAAGACTAACAGCAGCGGCAAAGTACATGACGGTAGCAAATAGGTGGCTGCGACATTAAAATTACACATTTAAACGCGGATGTAAATTAACTGCCTTTGCGTCGACCTCGACTCAGCGATTGCATCAACGGCTCATGCTCACGACGCTTACATGGTGCTGGTGTGGAAGGCAGTGGTAGTAACGACCGAGAGTTCTGAGTCCAAGTTGGACGAGTCTTGTTTCAAATTGTATCTAGCGGATGGCCGTGTGAAGGTATGGAGACAACCTCATGAATCTATGAACCCTGCATGTCAACAGGGGACTGTTCAAGCTGGTGGAAGTTCTGTAATTATGTCGAGCGTGCGCAGTTGGAGTGACATCGGATCCCTGATACGTCTAGATATGACTCTGACAGGTGACACGTACGTAAGCATCCTGTCTGATCACGTGCATCTATTCATGTGCAGTGTGCATACCGACGGACTTGGGTAATTCAGCAGGATAATGCGACACCCCACACGTCCAGGCTCGCTACAGAGTGGTTCCAGGAACAGTCTTCTGAATTCAAACACTTGTGCTGGCCATCAAACTCCTCACACATGAACATTATTGAGTACATCTGGGATGCTTTGCAACGTGCTGTTCAGAAGAGAACTCCACCCCCTCATACTGTTGCTCTACATCTCTTAATAGTTTATGGAAAGCCCGGCAGCTGTCAATTCCCTCCAGCACTACTTCAGATATTAGTCGAGTCCATTCCATGTCGTGTTGCGGCACTTCTGCTTACTCGCGGGGGCCCTACACAATATCAGACAGATGTACCTATTGCTTTGGCTCTTCAATGTATTTCTGTATCTGATGCTGGTAGAGCACTTTTGTTGAATGAAGCTTTCTTTGCCCGTGGCAGTTCTGGTATCTTCCTTGCTGCGGCCATACTGTATAATCTCTTCAATCCTTACGTACCGTACTGGCTATTCGTAAATTCTAGTTACAAACGTCTAGGACTTGTACAGGGGACTGAGTAGACAATATTCTGACTTGTAAACCATCTCATGAAACATACCCATTCCATGTTACAGCAGTTTGAAAGCATGTTTACTAGGTAGGAATGCAATATTGTAGTCGTAGGGCCGGGGGGGTGGGGGAAGGGGGTTTGCATCGGATTGGGTGATGTCATGTATGTGACTTGGTTCGAGCCTCGTTCATGTGTCTGTTAGAACAACATCGTTGAGTACACGTTTGCAGAATACACCGGCGTAATCCTTCTGTATGGTGAAGTTTACGGTAACGGAAGAGCTCCTCGTCGCCTTTATCAAGATCGTTATCAACTACGTATGCCTCCATCGCACACCCTTTCCTCCACATACACGCAACTGCTTCGAGGAAGGGGTACCTCAACCGTCAGTACGCGTGACTGTGGTACTCCAAGTAGACGTCGAACATCTGAAGTGGACGAGGCCATACAACACCACGTTGAAGAGAACCCGTCAACGAGAACATGAGCAATTTCTTTGGTTGTTAATGAGTTAAATTGCAAAACCAGTAGCCGGCCGGTGTGGCCGTGCGGTTCTAGGCGCGTCAGTCTGGAACCGCAAGACCGCTACCGTCGCAGGTTCGAATCCTGCCTTGGGCATGGATGTGTGTGATGTCCTTAGGTTAGTTAGGTTTAAGTAGTTCTAAGTTCTAGGGGACTGATGACCTCAGCTCTTAAGTCCCATAGTGCTCAGAGCCATTTGAACCATTTTTTTTTTTTTTTTTTTTTTGTGAAACCAGTTATGTACTGAGTCACGCCTCATAAATTGCTTGCAAAAGTGTCGCGTTACCAACATGTTTTCGAATTTTTGTAGCCCCGAAGCGGTAGGTTTTCACCCATGAGCTCCTATTTAAGTTACTATGTACTCACTCGCCTGTACAAGTCCTAGAAGTCTGTAACGGGAATTTCAGAACACCTTGGATACACTACAATCAACTGTGTTTTCCTTAGCTCAGAGAATAAACAAAGCTCCCTGTGCCTGATACTTTACACCACGTTCTCCCCGTGTTTCACTTCTTTTCGTTTACGTATATTTCCACAGGTGACAGCATCTACATGTCAAGGAGACAGAGCGTCTTTGAGAAATAATGATACAGGGTTATTACAAATGATTGAAGCGATTTCACAGCTCTGCAATAACTTTATTATTTGAGATATTTTGACAATGCTTTGCACACACATACAAAAACTCAAAAAGTTTTTTTAGGCATTCACAAATGTTCGATACGTGCCCCGTTAGTGATTCGGCAGACATCAAGCCGATAATCAAGTTCCTCCTACACTTGACGCAGCATGTCCCCATCAATGAGTTCGAAAGCGTCGTTGATGCGAGCTCGCAGTTCTGGCACGTTTCTTGGTAGAGGAGGTTTAAACACTGAATCTTTCACATAACCCCGCAGAAAGAAATCGCATGGGGTTAAGTCGGGAGAGCGTGGAGGCCATGACATGAATTGCTGATCATGATCTCCACCACGACCGATCCATCGGTTTTCCAATCTCCTGTTTAAGAAATGTGGAACATCATGGTGGAAGTGCAGTGGAGCACCATCCTGTTGAAAGATGAAGTTGGCGCTGTCGGTCTCCAGTTGTGGCATGAGCCAATTTTCCAGCATGTCCAGATACACGTGTTCAACCGTTTCTTCGCTCACTGCAGGCCGACCCGTTGATTTCCCCTTACAGAGGCATCCAGAAGCTTTAAACTGCGCATGCAATCGCCGAATGGAGTTAGCAGTTGGTGGATCTTTGTTGAACTTAGTCCTGAAGTGTCGTTGCACTGTTATGACTGACTGATGTGAGTGCATTTCAAGCACGACATACGCTTTCTCGGCTCCTGTCGCCATTTTGTCTCACTGCGCTCTCGAGAGCTCTGGCGGCAGAAACCTGAAGTGCGGCTTCAGCCGAACAAAACTTTATGAGTTTTTCTACGTATCTGTAGTGTGTCGCGACCATATGTCAATGAATGGAGCTACAGTGAATTTATGAAATCGCTTCAGTCATTTGTAATAGCCCTGTACTTTCCGTTTGTTTCGAGTAATTGTTGTCTGCAATGTGCTCAGAATAAGCTACGATATGGTAATATACTCTACACTATCGAATAAGCTGTTGTTCATGTTATGAAAACAACACAGCGTTTTTCCTTTCGATGTATCACTAGCTCTACATTCAGCAACTACCTATACTTTTACGTTCCAGTGGCATGGTTTTCATAATGTTTAGGTGTTTAACATTGAATATTACACAAATTTCAGATATTTTACAGCATAAATAGTACACGTACGAACTTGGAAAATATCTACATATTTCGTACACTGATATTTTTTAAATGTAGTATGTTTTGCCCAAGATCAATGCATTGACGAGCAATATAATCTTTTCATTCATAAAAGTTAAGCTAAGGAGTGAAGAGGATACTCCAGCATCCACGACTGAACTTTCCCTTCTTCGTCTGCTGTGTCATTCCCAACTCTGATGTTGGCTGTTAACCTCTGTTCTTGTCATCCTTCAGCCGTACTGAGTGCTACTAAGTACGTACGTGGACGTACGCTTTCAAAAGATGTAAGTCTTCCTTACTTTCGGCCAGAAGGGATATGTCATCTGTGAACAGTAGCATTAGTAGTGATACCTTTTAACTTTTATACTGTAGGTTTTTTATCATCGTCACGAGTTAAAGCTTTCACGTTAAGGCACCGTCTCCATGCATTGTACTCAGGCAATATGCGTTTCCCGTGTTGTTAATCTATGGAAGCGGAACTCTCCAGTTTAACCGAAGTGTATTTCGTGACACCGGTGCTTGTCTGACGATATATGGGCTCCGCAGCTGGGTAATGTGACAGTGAAATACGACAGGAAGCGTTATCACAGGTAGCTCTATCGACCACGCCTACTGCTCCTGGTACCGTACCATGTTACGCCCTCGTGTTTCCAGTTCGGATGTCAGTTACAGAATACACGCTGCCACTGATGTGCCACTGCTGTGGACTAGCGTACAAAGTGGCGCTGTTGGTGATATATAGCTCATACGTCGACTAGAGTGAATGTTGGTATTTGGAATTTACTAATAAGAAATACACGAGATTTCTCCTCTAGTGTGGGTATTTCAGTATCATTGTTTCTGTATTAGAAAGTCTGTGAGCTGCACTCATGAATATGCATGCATCCTATTCTGTACGTTCCCGCGATCGCTCACAGATAATTGGGGCACTTTCCGGAAGAAAGGCTCGTAGGACAAGACGGTTATTTGACACACGACTGTTTAAATAACTACTTTTAATATATTTGAATAACAGCCTGAGTAACGTACAAGTATATTTCAGAGCGCCGTGTACTACAATTAAGCACATCTTTCCACAGTACTAGGCATTGCAAACTATGTTTTCAATGTGACAAATAACGTCTGGTTGCTGGTGACTATCTTCAATTGCGAACTACATTTATCACCCATGTTCTTAAATAAATTCCGGACATCCTTTCCTTTTTCTGGCTTCATTTGATTAAATGCCACTGTTGATAGTTTTTTTTCAGTACTTTGGTTTTCAGTACTTTGTATTTCAGCACTCATTACATTAAACTGAATGAAAAGTGCTGCGCGCACACGCGTCACATTTATGAAGAAACTGCTGCTCTCAGCTTTGTCATAGAGATCATGAAACAAAACCTTGGCAGAATATTCTGCATAATCCGCTAATTAATTTTGAGCGACTTCCCGAGACAGGGCACATAAACTTATGCACCGCTCTTCCGGAAATTGACTCGACTGAACCAAGGATTCTGCTTCTGCGTCAAAAACAGCGGTCGCTTTTTGGACTCTTCTCAAAAGGAGGGAAAAATATCAGAACTGCACAGTATAATAACTTTCCAGCTCATAAGTAGGAACCTATAATACCAAAAACAACAAAAATGTGATCCTATAGGTATATTTTGCCCACTACAAATACATAGACATTTCCATCAAATGGAATTGCATGAGATCAGCGGTATTACAAGCGAAAGAGAGTACAAGAATCATTTTATACGTCTATAGTTGGGGACTATAACTGCCAACAATAAGAGTAACAGTGATGAAAATAAGATCAAAAGTTTGTTATAAGGCATTCAAGCAAAGTAACAAAATTTCGGATTAGTGCCTAGAGCTGTTACACGTAACAGCGCCACATACACAAGGTGGGCGAGAAGTCCACGTACCCCGCAGTATCGAATGCTAATTGCTTTGACTTCTTTTATCGTAAGTACTTACTTACGTATTTAAGTGCCCAATATATCGGTAATTTTTCCAGGGTACAGTAAACGCATTTCAATAAGCGCCCATGTCCTTCTTGACACATATTTTTAGTATGTCTGTAATCATGAACAGCATGTTTGTTTGTTTGCAGCATAACGACGTCCAGATACGTGCGCCTTAATGACTCCACATAACGAGTTGTCGAATTTGGTGATGTTACGACTTATTGGTGGCTATTTCAAGGGAGCTGGTGTTGCTTATGAACCACGCTATATCCTCTGGCCTGGCAAGTGTTCATTTGGGAAATCGCGCAATGCAAGAGCATAATGATGAGGCGCTCTGACTTGCTGCTACCATATGCGTTCTATGAGGGCCCTTTCCTCAAGATGAGGTGTTAGCCGTGTTTGTAACATGTGTAAATAATCTTTGCCATTTACAGTGCCTTCAAAGAAGTATGGTCCAAGCAGATATTGTGATGCCATCGCTGCCCATACCATTACGTGAGGCGAGTTCGTTTCTGACTCGACTGTGTAATGAGGATTCTCTTTGCCTCAAACGAAAATACACCTAGCACGTGAGCTACGATAAATGGCACACTCATCATGCAACTTTGGCACGTTTGTAAGCTGAGTTAACTAAATACAATACTCTAAAACGCTCTCAATCAGATAACACATTTAAAATCGACGGTCGGAACGGCCTGACCTGAAGGTCTTTTTTTATGTGCTATACCGAGGCCTGAGGCACATCTACGCGTCGACTTCATAGGAGGCTGGTGCAACTAAGCAGAGTCTTCGATACTTGTTCCTTTTCATGTCTTCTGCCTTCCACTCCACGGCATGTCTTCAACACTGCCACAAGCAACAGATATCTTTCCCAGTCCAGAAGCTTTGCTTTTCGCTGTGGAGTCTTATTAAATCTATTCTGGCGAGCTCTCACAGTCTGTCTCATTTGTCTGCTTTGTGTGTTGCCGTTCGTGCATCCACACACTTGTCATTAAACGCTCTTCAATAAGGTAATTATGACCGCTCTCATCTGCCTTGGCTACAAATTAAAACCCAACTGCGACTGCATTCGCATAAACATGTGAACATGAATGACACTGCGACTGCATTTACGTAAACATGTAAACATGAATTACAACAATTGATTCTAGCAACTGATAAGAAGTGACATAGCTACCCATCTGCGTAACAGTATTTGATACTAAACAGGGGTTACAGGAGCACGGGGACTTCTCGCCCATCCTGTATATTACCACAAATAAATGCCATTCGTGACGCTCTGCCGTGATACCTTGCCACTTCAGTGCGTCGTTTACTGACGACAAATTAATAAAGGATGGCATGATGGCATAGTTGGAGAAATGTGTCCACTTAAAGCTCATTTATTTAAAAACACCAGTCTGTCAGCAAACACTTCGCGTCGAAGAGTAAATGATATTGCTGAAAGTACGGCAACTCAGTTGTATCAGGAAACTCGACATACAGAGTGGTTCTCTTTAGCTTTGGATGTTGCAGATAGTGCACAGGAGTTAGTTTTTATTTGAACGATAAATAAAAATTATGAAATGTATGAAGAACATCTTGACGTTCGTAGCATTCACGACACGGCCTGGGTACACGACGTTTATAAACAAGTAGAAAAAGCTGTTCAAAAACCAGTCTTAAGTGAAAAACTTAAGGTTTATCACATATCATGGTGTCAGAAACATGAGTGGAAGAAATAAAGGTATCGTTGCTCTCTGGTCAATGGCGGTAAGAAATAACGATGGATCACTAATCGTAGATTGCAACATTCATCAACAGCGTCTGGGTGAAAAATGTTTAGTTATGTCAGAAGATTTGAAGCCAGTCATGTCAGCTGTTAATTATATAAGATCATATACTTTCAAACATCTGCGAGTTTACTGAAGAGACAAGAAAATGACTTACCACGCAGTACACTGGCTTGGCTGTGGAAAAACTCTCACGCGATTTCTTGAGCTCAGAACAATAACTAAAATTTTCAGGAATGAAAGGGTTGGGCCTATGGATGAGCTACAAAACAGGCGAGTGGTTTTGGAAGTCATTATTTTATATAAATTAAACTAAACATACGAATGATCTTAATTTAAAATTATATGGAAAAAATCTCAACTGAACAAAAAATGGTTCACGCATTTTAACGCACGCTAACTATTCAGTCAGCAAGCAGAAACTCCATTTTCGATGGATTTCTCAGTTGAAACTTATAATGATTTTAAAAAATGTTGGGTATCGCTTTCCAGATTTTGGTGCAATTAAAAATAATATAAACATTTTTCAGAATGCTTTTAACACCAATACTGAAACTCTTTCCACATAGCTTCTAATGGAAATGGTTGATTAGCAATGTATTCATAATTGCTGGAATTTTATACGAGTCTTTCACTCACAAAGTATTATGAGTGGTATAACGTTACTCGTGGCTTTTCTCCGATTCCGGCAGTACATATCTCTGTGGAAAAACTTTCACCAAAATGAAATACAGAAGAAATATTTACAGATCTAAAGTAACTGATAAGCATTTGAAGTCGCTCCTGATAATTTACGCTGGCAAACTTTATCCACTATTGTCGACATTTGTAATTGGGAAGTTACAGTTTCATAAATGTCTTGAACCATAATTACAATGCTTATATACAGTTAATTTTCAGGAATTAACACACGTTAAGTGAAACACTTTTTTCCGTGACAATCCATTTAGCCTAGATCAATGCGTTTTATTACGAAAAAATAGTTATTCAAACTGATTTATAATATAGTATTGTAAGTTCTTATTTGTAGTACAGTATATTTTAGAAGAAAGTTGTCTAAAGATATATTTTTGTGTCAGAGTTTCAAAATTTGTCGAGAAAGAGACATGGCATTATCGTTCATTAAATTCGTAGCTTGCGTAGCCACTGTCTTGTGGCCATCTTTAATGAGTTACTATTAGTTAACGGTGACAATCAGAATTGGAATTCATAAACAGATATTGCAAGGGAGAAGGTTACCATGCGCCAGCAAAGAAAATATCTTACAGCATTGTCGCAGAGAATTTGCGACATATTCGGGGAAGCAGTGGTTACGGGTGACAGCAATATTGTGGCGAGAGACGCAATGGTATCGGTACGGCAGAATGCATCCAGCACTGTCGTAGATTCTACTGTACAGAGCGGTGGTTTAAAAACAAACGTGTGACTCAGTGTTCGTTTATAGCGATCAAAGAAACTTGTCTAGCCCTGAAGGAGCTTTCTGATGTGGTTATCAAAGACTAATCGAAATACACTCCTGGAAATGGAAAAAAGAACACATTGACACCGGTGTGTCAGACCCACCATACTTGCTCCGGACACTGCGAGAGGGCTGTACAAGCAATGATCACACGCACGGCACAGCGGACACACCAGGAACCGCGGTGTTGGCCGTCGAATGGCGCTAGCTACGCAGCATTTGTGCACCGCCGCCGTCAGTGCCAGCCAGTTTGCCGTGGCATACGGAGCTCCATCGCAGTCTTTAACACTGGTAGCATGCCGCGACAGCGTGGACGTGAACCGTATGTGCAGTTGACGGACTTTGCGCGAGGGCGTATAGTGAGCATGCGGGAGGCCGGGTGGACGTAAAGCCGAATTGCTCAACACGTGGGGCGTGAGGTCTCCACAGTACATCGATGTTGTCGCCAGTGGTCGGCGGAAGGTGCACGTGCCCGTCGACCTGGGACCGGACCGCAGCGATGCACGGATGCACGCCAAGACCGTAGGATCCTACGCAGTGCCGTAGGGGACCGCACCGCCACTTCCCAGCAAATTAGGGACACTGTTGCTCCTGGGGTATCGGCGAGGACCATTACCAACCGTCTCCATGAAGCTGGGCTACGGTCCCGCACACCGTTAGGCCGTCTTCCGCTCACGCCCCAACATCGTGCAGCCCGCCTCCAGTGGTGTCGCGACAGGCGTGAATGGAGGGACGAATGGAGACGTGTCGTCTTCAGCGATAAGAGTCGCTTCTGCCTTGGTGCCAATGATGGTCGTATGCGTGTTTGTCGCCGTGCAGGTGAGCGCCACAATCAGGACTGCATACGACCGAGGCACACAGGGCCAACACCCGGCATCGTGGTGTGGGGAGCGATCTCCTACACTGGCCGTACACCACTGGTGATCGTCGAGGGGACACTGAATAGTGCACGGTACATCCAAACCGTCATCGAACCCATCGTTCTAGCATTCCTAGACCGGCAAGGGAACTTGGTGTTCCAACAGGACAATGCACGTCCGCATGTATCCCGTGCCACCCAACGTGCTCTAGAAGGTGTAAGTCAATTACCCTGGCCAGCAAGATCTCCGGATCTGTCCCCCTTTGAGCATGTTTGGGACTGGATGAAGCGTCGTCTCGCGCGGTCTGCACGTCCAGCACGAACGCTGGTCCAACTGAGGCGCCAGGTGGAAATGGCATGGCAAGTCGTTCCACAGGACTACATCCAGCATCTCTACGATCGTCTCCATGGGAGAACAGCAGCCTGCATTGCTGCGAAAGGTGGATATACACTGTACTAGTGCCGACATTGTGCATGATCTGTTGCCTGTGTCTGTGTGCCTGTGGTTCTGTCAGTGTGATCATGTGATGTATCTGACCCCAGGAATGTGTCAATAAAGTTTCCCCTTCCTGGGACAATGAATTCACGGTGTTCTTATTTCAATTTCCAGGAGTGTAACACTAAACTGACTCTTTATGAGAAACATCGTTTGTTAGGTGAGGCAGTTTCTTACATTTTCTTCTACTCGCTGTGCTAATCACTTTGTTGTGGGACGTGCGCAATAAGCAAGGATCGACTGTAATAAAATAAAAAAGACACGGTGGGCCGGATACCACACACGTCTGACCCGTTAGTGCGGGCCGGACTGACGGTGTTCACCGGACGGCGTTGGTCAGCAGGTCGTAGTCTGGAGACCCCTGTTTCCGTCAACGGGAACTACCCTATAGATCTAAGGAGTGACTTTGCGTGTAACAAATATGTGACATAAATAGCTGTGTCTTTTGAAGGCATTGACTCTGAAGCATAAATTTTTTACACCACCAAGAGACCATAGACCTTAGCACCTGAGATACATTTGCAACTTGATACGTGTAGCAGTTCATGAGAAAAAGGAGTCTTAACAGACGGTCACACTGTCTGACAAGATACCACGAAATTTATTTTTTCGTGTGATATAATTACAAATTACCAATTATCGAACTTTTTCCTTTTGCTTCTTGTCAAATTTAATGATTCCGCGTCAAAGGATAGTACCCTATACGTTTTCACGAGTTAATTTGCGAGTCTAAAAGTAAGTGACGCAAATGAAGTACATTTTGATTACATTTACGTAGAAGCGTCAGTTTTTTACACCGCAAAGTGACAGTATGTTGCATTAGTTTCAACTTGATAATCTACCCATTCCGGAGAAAAGGGTTTTTTAACAATCGGACAGACAGACAAACATCCAAGATTCCAGTTTTACCGAGCGACGTACGGTATTCTAAAAATGACATTTGAGAAAATAATGGTGTCTGACATTTAATTTTTGTTTTCTTCATCACCATTTTTCTTCTTTACAGTTGTTCATACAATCGTCAGCATAAGAGTTTATTCAAGCTCTCTGTATATTAGGGGAAATTAAAACAAATGACTTTTACGTTTTATTATTAAAAAAGATTGCATGGTGCAGTACGGCATGTCGACTGTAGTGCAGCGTAGTAGCCTAATAGTTTTAACAGGATTACTGTATACCTCCAACGTACTTGATTTAATAGTCAAGGTACCCAAAACAGGAAAAGTGCTTCTAACGAAACCAGCCACGAATACGAATTTAAAGTTCGTGTAGCTTTGTTCATCTTAAACGATTACTTGCAACTAATTTAATTAGTAGCTGCCCTCAGTACCGTAACCGATGTTAGTTGAGGCAAGTCAGGTCTTTTTGATAGATTTCGGCGCGATCGTCGTTTGTTGGTTGCCGTTTTATAACGGTGGTTCCACAACAGCAAAATTCCAACCAAAGGATATATGACATATTTAACCTCGATTCGAAATTCTCTAACCTATTCAAGGTTTATTAACATGTTTCTCCAAACACTGCTACTAAAGTTCACATGTACACAAAAAATTATACAACGGGTAATATCAATATTAATTTATGTTAGCTCTCATGTAGTACTGTTTCGTAATTAATATGATGCTTAGTAGCTGATTATACAAGGTTCAGAAAAAAATGAGAGTAAAAAATGAATGTCTTGCATTATCCAATGACCTAACAATAATTTCCAGGGCTCCCAACGAAACCAGACACACCCTCAGATGCTTCATCGGTTCACTGTCAAAACTGGTCTCCAAATCGCTTGTGGCTCGGAAAGGTACACGGATTCCAGACACGCTGGCCTAGGATCCCTCGGGATGATGTACGGGAATATGATTCATGTTCTGTGTTACAAGTACGCAGGTGAAATTATCTGGAACATTAGCAACGACGAAGTGAGGAATAAAAGTCGTCCAGAAAAATTGCGTATATCCTTTACAATCATCTCGAACATTTATTACAAGTTCATCTCCACCAAACCAGTCCTCACCACTACCAAACAGTCGTTCTCCCAGAAGAACAGCGGATATATTACCATTAATGATGAATACGAATGTCACCGAGAAAATGTAACGACATAATCAAACCCAAGAAGGAAACTAGATGCACAGAGGTCTGAAGGGTTTTATTTCCTGACAGAAAAACACAGTTTCATTCAAGGTAAAAACGTGGATGCACAGGTTATTAACTATAAGCGTTTAAGAGAACGGCCGTGTAATGTACACTTTTGTGCGGACTGTATAATCTGAAAACACACTGAACCTTGCATCCTTACATAATTTTCTGGATCTGAAGATAACCTGTCATAACAACAAACGTAAATTCCAAATTTATAGAAAACCTGTCACATCAGATGACGTTATAAGTAACACATGCCACCCAAATCAACACAAATTAGCATTTTTTAGATCAACACTCAACCTTGTAAACAAAATTCATGCTGAACCTGATGTAAAAACGCAGAATTAAATATATTAAAAACAATATCCCACAAAAATCCTTATGACCTATCCATAGTTGATAGATGAAAAGATAAAAATCAAACAAATAGCATCAACAACAAAACCCTCAGTAGCAGAAGAAACTAAACATATCTCTATGTCATTTCTTGGTAACATCTTATGCCAAGTTGCAAAATTGTTTAAACCATACAGAGTCAAAATAAGTTACCAGAAAACCAACAAAACACAAAACAGAATGTTTCATAACATCAAAACAGGCAAGCCATCTTTTCAAAAACCAAGTATATATAAATCAACCTGCGATAGGTCCTCCTGTTACCATAGAGGGCAAACAGGACGAAACTTGGAAATCCGATACAACAACACAGATCCACAACGTTTAAAAAATTGAAGTAAATTTAGTTTTGCAGCTCACTTAGCAAAAAACAGACATTCGGTTGCAGACACCGAAAGAACTCGCCATATCCTATACATTGCAGACAAAGGAATAAAAATGGATCTCATGGAACAACTAGAGGTTTTCGCTCATAAAATTAAGTCTCACAAACCATCTTAAACGGAGAAACAGATTTATCAAGTAAACCATTCACCCAAAAATTTCAAAGAAACATTACACGTGAAAAACTAAATAACTCACAAAAAAGAAGAAATCTCCCGCCCCCAGTCTGTCTCTTTCTCTCTCTTTCGCTAACCCACTCTCCCACATTGGCATATTCTTTCTACTTCGGGTACACAAACACACACACACACACGCACACACACACACACACACACACACACACACACACACACACACACACACACAATCTCCTCCTCCCATATACCAACCAGCATGACAGTTCATTAATACAAAAAAGTGATGCTGTGATGTTTATTGTTAATTTTAATTTCGTAAGTGTTGATCAGTATTAATTAAACAAAAGACAAATAAAATGTCAAATCGCATTGCAAAAATTGTAGCTATATTATCTTCAATACTCTTTATTTAATAGGTTATCTAAATAGCACATGTCAAATTTATCGTATTAACATACTTTTTTTACAGTAGGGAAATAGGTACATACAAAATGACGCCAATTAATATTACAAGGGCTGCAGAATGAGACTCTCTGCCCTAGACTCTTTGACATAAGTTTAGCCGTACTTTGGTTTACTTACTTTCTGTAACGCATGTGGAACGTGTTACCTGTGGCTAAGTGTGTAAAGTGCAGTACAATAACGTCACTGGAAAACATACGTTTGTATACCAGGATAATGTGTACACCAACATTCAACAAAGGGATACGAATAACTGTAAATAAAGCAACAAAATCTATCGCATAATGTGAATAATTCTCGCCACTCTCAGTGTTTGCATGTTTCGTTTATACATCTTGCCACACTCACACAAATCTCACACTGCTTCAGACAAACAATAAATATGTACTATCTAATGATGATTCGCTAGGAGATTCGAAACCGGCAATGGGACAATAAAAGAATTGAAGAACAAAATCAAAAGGCGATAGGTTGCAGTAATTTCAAGAATCTTTATTCATCAAGAGTCGCAGTGCTGATCATCCATAATGGATAGAAAATTTTATAACCACTAATTTCTAGGGCGAGTCTCGTTTCAAATTATATCGAGCGAATGGACGTCTATGGGTATGGAGACGGCCTCATGAATCCACGGACCCTACATGTCATGAGGGGACTGTTGAAGCTGGTTGATTGTAACGGTGTAGGGCGTGTGCAGTTAGAGTGATATGAGACCCCTGATACGTGTAGACACGACTCTGACATGGGACATCTACGTAAGCATCCTGTCTGATCATCTGGGTCCATTCATGCCCATTGTGCATTCCGACGGGCTTGGGCAATTCCTTGGGACAATGCGACAACCCACAAGTCTAGAGTTGCTATATATTGTCTCCAGAAACACTCTTCAGAGTTTAAACAGTTCCGCTGGTCATCAAACTCCTCAGACATGAACAAGGGATGCCTTGCAACGTGCTGTTCAAAAGAGATTTCCACCCCTCGTACTCTTACGGATATATGGATTCATGGTGTCAATTCATGGTGTCAATTCCTTCCAGCACTACTTCAGACAATAGTCGAGGCCATGACACGTCCTTTTTGCGGCACTTCTGCGTGGTCGCGGGGGCCCTACACGATATTAGGCAGATTTACCAGTTTCCTTGGCTCTTCAGTGTGTAATAATACTTGTGGTGTTGTGGATCGTGTAAGAGATTTGCGAGGGGCGGTATAACTTGTGCTTTCATAAGCATGTGGTTGCAAAAAAAAAAAAGGAAAGGAAGAGCTTGAAGAACATGCATATCATTCTCTGCCATGCAGTTCACCGTTGTTTGCGCACTGTAGATGTAGCACTACATATCATATTTGCTAATAACTCGCTCTACTAGACAACCCCTCCCTTTACAGAACAAGCACTGAGTCACAATTTACCTCGAAATCTAAAGCAAATGCTAAAGCTGTATATTATATTGCTGCATACGCAAAATACTGATCTTAAACAATTCAGCTGACCTATTACCGCATCTGAAGGGGATTTAACATAGAGTATGATGCCGAAGAATGCATGAATATTCCGGTCCATGAATGTACACGACTCAAACTCAGCCAGAAACAACTAAGTTCCGTTTTCAATCAAAAGTGAGAGAAAAATAAGTTTGTTCTTCAAGAAAGCAGCCAGTTATATTTGTAACCTGTTGCTTAACCCAATAGCATACAACGATCTCGCCAGTCAAAACAGGACGCAAGGGTAACTAGGGCTAGCTACGCCGAACTCAAGGCGAATCCTCATGGCAAGCGTTTGATTGGCCTTCGGCGAGGCGCGTCACACGTGCGGCTAGGCCAAAGAGCTACGCAGGACAGGGCACCATCGATATCAGAGTGTCTACATTAGGTCGACATTGGGTAAGACAGCGTAGCCTCATGTCAGTGTTTGGCTGAAACCAGTCAACAAAAAAAAAGTTACGTGCTACACTGTTTGAAAAATACATCAACAAGTCAAGCATTTTCTAATATTGTGATTGTCATTAAACGCAACCCAAATCCCAGTTAAATGAAGGAATGACAGATAGGAACTATACCGTGGGTAGTCCTCGCTATTCCTTTGAATGAAGTGTGGGTTGCATATTGATCACTGCACGCGAGAGTGACGTGGTAGATATGGTAGAGGACTGTGATGGTTGGGTGGGGCGAGTGGGTGGGGACAGGGGGGTGGAAGGCATTTGATGAGCATGAGTGGAGATGTCAGCTAGCCATCTCCTGTTGCTATGCTTCAGATCTCAAGGAGAAAGATTCTCCTAGTTGGCGCAAATGGCGTCATTTAATACCCTGAATACATTTACACACCAACCATCAATTGTGGTGTAAAACTAGCGTTTATAATCGCATAAACTCTGCTGGCTGAAAATTTTTGCCGGCCGGTGTGGCCGAGCGGTTCTAGGCGCTTCAGTCAGGAACCGCGTGATCGCTACAGTCAGTTCTAGGGACTGATGACCTCAGATGTTAAGTCCGAGAGTTCTTAGAGCCATTTGAACCATTTTTGAAAGTTTTATAGAATCATTTGAAGTTCGCTTCATACGGCTGCCAAATTCATTAAAACTTGGCCGTGATCCTGTATAAGCTCTTAAAAGTTGTATAAATGGAATTTAGTAGTGCTGTGAACACTAGCTTATACGACACACTAACACCGAAGATATCAATTTCGCATTGTATGATCCCACGAACGACGAATATCACATTTCTATTCAGTCCAATTATCAAATAAGATAGCACAGTTTTAATAAAAGTGTTAAGTATTGTGGTTGGCAGGAGAACCAACACCGTGTTACTAGAGGAGGCCGAAAGGCACGCGTTTTAGCTCACTCAGGCTGGCGTGAGGTCTGGAACAGGACAAGGAAATTAGACTTTAGAAAAACGGACGTAGCTGGTGGAATACTTAATTCATTAATGATGAACGTCGCTTTTGACTACATGATTCACAATATCAATAGTAACTGAATATGGTGCCCTGCTAGGTCGTAGCAAATGACGTAGCTGAAGGCTATGCTAAACTACAGTCTCGGCAAATGAGAACGTAAGTAGGCAGTGAACCATCGCTAACAAAGTCGGCTGTACAACTGAGGCGAGTGCTAGGAAATCTCTCTAGACCTGCCGTGTGGCGGCGCTCGGTCTGCAATCACTGGTAGTGGCGACACGCGGGTCCGACGTATACTACCGGACCGCGGCCGATTTAAAGGCTACCACCTAGCAAGTGTGGTGTCTGGCAGTGACACCACATTCCTCCCCCGCAAATCGGCGTACGGTTGTGGCATAAGGCTTCCGCCCGCCGTGGGGAGGACCCCATGTTGACGTATGCGACCAGGGGGGAGCCTAACAACAGGCGAGGCTGTGTCACCCGCACCCTGCCATTCGGACCGAGGGGAGCTAGGAAACGCCTGAAAACCTGCTCCAGGGTATACGCCAACATGCGGTGTATGGGCCCGCAGAGAGACAGGAGGGGCCGAAGGGTCGACCTCCATCGGGCCGGGGCACCCGACGGGCGAAGACGACATATGGTCCGGAGCGGGCAAGAGTTCCATGTCGGAGGACAACTGGTCACGTGAAGCGACCGGCGGCGCGTGACCCAGGGAGGCGCCCGGCGGTTGCAGCGACGCGTCCACTGCGGGCGTCGCCGGCGGGAGAACAGGCGGCGGCGGTGGTGGCGGCGCGTCGCCATGGGGCAAAATGGAAGGCAGCGTCGGTAACACCAGGGGCTGAGGCGTGCCAGTAGATGGGTCCCCAGGGCGCTGACCGGACGGCACCGTCGCTGAAAGCAGATGGGGAGCGGCAGATCCCGTGCAACGACAGAGGTGCAGCTGATTGAGATGCCGACGCACCTCACCAGAGGCCCCAAAAACCAGATACATGCGTGGCCGAGGCAGCGAAGAATGCACCCTTCGAGCCAACGCCGTGAACCTCGATAGTGGCGATAGTAGACAACGTCGCCTGGAGCAAAAAAACGGCGAACCAACGGATCCCCGATCCGTGACTTTGACAAGAGCCATTGCGTAGCAACCAAACGCAGAGCGGTAGCAAGGACAGGGTCGGCAGCTGTGGCTGTAGCTACACGACGAAAATCAATCGGAAACGAATCGACCACGTCGTCGGTTTCCGAATCAATGAACATGCAAGCAAGTTCGGAGGAATCGAATGCTCTATCCTCCGCAACAGGCAAACGGGACAACACATCGGGGTTTCCGTGCTTAGCAGTGGACTGATACAAGATATCGTAGCGGTACTGCGAGAGGAAAATAGACCAGCGAATGAATTTCTGTGCTGTACGTGGAGGTACAGGCTTGGTCGGATGAAAGAGCTATGTCAAAGGTTTGTGGTCTGTGATTATGGTAAAGTGACGACCATACAAGAAATCATGAAACTTTGTAACACCAAATACGAGAGCCAATGCTTCTTTCTCGATCTGTGAAGAATTTCTTTGCGCAGACGAGAGCAATTTGGACTCAAAGGCAATAGGGCGATCGTGCGATCCATCTTTGTGCGCAATCACAGCACCGATCCTGAAATCCGATGCATCCACCATCAACAAAATGGGCTTCTGGGGATCGAATGGCGTAAGGCAAGTAGTGGAAAGTAACGCCGATTTCAGCTGGCAAAAGGCGCGTTCGCATTTCGTCGTCCAGACGAACGGAACACCTTTACGGCATAAACGATGAAGCGGAGCTGAAATGGAAGAGGCATGTGGCACATATCTGTTATAGTAATTTATTTTTCCCAGCACACTCTGTAGCTGCTTCAAATTCCGCGGCGAAGGCAAGTCTTGTATGGCACGAAGGTGCATGGGACTGGGATGTACGCCTTGGGCATTGAGTACATGTCCCAGATAGGGTAAGTCACGAGCAAAAAACACACATTTGTCCTTCCGCAAGCGAAGACCATTTTGTCGCAAGATCTGAAATAATGTTCTCAGATTGGCCAAATGTTCTTCTTCCATCTTTCCGGAGATCACAATATCGTCCCGATAATTTGCTGCAGTAGGGACCGACGCACAAACAGTTTGCAGATATTTCTGAAACAATGCAGGGGCGGATGCACACCCGAATGGCAGTCGTTTGAATTGATACAACCCAAGATGCGTGTTAACCACCAAAACGCGCTGGGATTCTTTGTCCACCGGAATTTGCAAGTACGCATCTGCTAGGTCCAACTTAGAAAAATATTTACCCGGGCACAGTTTTTCAAAAAGATCTTCCGGTTGGGGTACAGGAAAAGTGGCAATCACTAGTTGTGGATTCACTGTTGCCTTGAAGTCCACACGAAGTCTCAATTTTCCGGAAGGTTTTGGCAAAATTACTAAGGGTGATGCCCAGAGAGAAGCCTGCACACGTTCAATTACACCTTGCGATTCCAAATCGTGTAATGTTTTTGCGACCTCATCACGCAATGCGTGGGGAACTTTGCGCGCTCCGAAAAATTTCGGTTGCGCGTTTACCTTCAGTTCCAAATGTGCTTTATAGTTCTTAGCGCAACTGAAGCCCGGTGCAAAAATGTCTGCAAATTCGGCACATAGACGAGAAACACTGTCTGAAGGCACAGTCTGGTTCACTGATAGGACCTGATTTACTATAGACAAGTGAAACAACTGAAATAAATCGAAACCAGACAAGTTCACTGCAGAAGAAGAACGAAGGACGTAAAATGACACAAGCTTTGTTTGTCCTTTGTATGTTGCAAGAAGGCTGTACTGTCCTAATACAGGGATATCTTGACCTGAATAACTAGTTAACTTAACATTTGCGGCACGCATCGGAGGTGTGCCCAGCTGTTTGTACGTGTCTTGATTGATCAGTGAAACTGCAGCTCCGGTATCGAGCTGGAATGATAAAACTTTGCCATTAATGTCCAAGTCCACAAAAAGTTTATTGTCCTGTTGACGACAAGAGCGACTGTCTCGTGCAACGTGAACTGACACTCGTACATAATCACTTGCGACTTGACGGGATTTCTGGCGATGTCGACGCACACTTTTTGTGGGACGAAGACAGTCACTGTTAGAGAGAGTGGCAGTGTGCGGAGTGGAATGAACTACATGAATTTCCATGGGTGAAGTTTCACGACCCTAAGTATTCTTGGTAAGAATCCGGCGCGAAGCAAAGGGCCTGGAATGGTTGTGAGTTTCCAATCTGAGCTTTTTCTGGCAAACACTTTGAACATGTCCTTTTTCATTACAGAAAAAGCAAATAGCTTGGCGTGACGGGCAATTCTCACGCGAATGTCTAGTAGAGCACCGCGGGCATGATTTTAGTGCTGCATTTGCTTGCCAGCACGGCACACGTGGCTGAGAGCCTGGCGGCAGCGGCGCAGCTGGGTGCGAGGACCGTTTACTGTTCCGTGCAGCTCGCCCGGCGGGCCGCTTAACCTGACACATGGGTGGCGAAGTTTCAAATGATTCCTGAGCAAAGTCAAGTGTGTCCTGCCGATCCAATATGTCCATAACTTGTTGAAGGGAGGGATTGACTACTTTCAAAATCTGTTCCCTTATACGAACATCAGAAGCATTCTGTGCAATTGCATCACATACCATAGTATATGAAAAAGGGAGTCCACATTGACACTCAAAAGCACAATCCCTTGTAAGGCCTTGCAAGGTTACAACCCAATCCCGATTAGTCTGACCTGCCGTACGTTTTGTACGAAAGAAGGTATACCTTTTCGCAACTACGTTGACTGATTCTTTGAAATATGCATCTAATGCAGACAAAATTTCTTCATAGGACAGAGTTGCTACATCGCGTTGGTATGTTTGGACCCCGACGGGGGAAATGAGAAAAGGCTGGCGCTCATTACCTTGAATTCTGTAGGCGGTGAGATGGAATCCAAATTGGCGTGACCACTCCATCCAGCTTTCCAGTGCAGCATCAAAAGGTCAACAGCGTGTTGTGGCTGCGTTAGCGGTGGAGCGGCGGCTGCCGCATCGTTTTGCATTGCACGTTGATCCTGGATGAGCTGTCCAAGGGCATCCAGTAATGCCTGCGTCTGCTGATTCTGTAAGCGATAAAATTCGGACTGTACAGCTGGAGATTGTGGCGAAGCCATTACACAAGTAAATCAGGACAGTTTAGAGAAAAACGCGGTTTTGCCTCGTCGCCAATGTTGTGGTTGGCAGGAGAGCCAACACCGTGTTACTAGAGGAGGCCGAAAGGCACGCGTTTTAGCTCACGCAGGCTGGCGTGAGGTCTGGAACAGGACAAGGAAATTAGACTTGAGAAAAACGGACGTAGCTGGTGGAATACTTAACTTTAATCCATTAATGATGAACGTCGCTCTTGACTACATGATTCACAATATCAATAGTAACTGAATATGGCGCCTTGCTAGGTCGTAGCAAATGACGTAGCTGAAGGCTATGCTAAACTATCGTCTATGCGTATTTTGTCAGTGAACCATCGCTAGCAAAGTCGGCTGTACAACTGTGGCTAGTGCTAGGATGTGTCTCTAGAGCTTCCGTGTGGCGGCGCTCGGTCTGCAATCACTGATAGTGGCGACACGCGGGTCCGACGTATACTAACGGACCGCGGCCGATTTAAATGCTACCACCTAGCAAGTGTGGTGTCTGGCGGTGACACCACATTAAGCATGTGAAGAAAAACGTTTTTAACGCATCAATCATAATTGAAAGTAGCCTCCAGCAACGCAGGAACATGTACCTGAAACCCATCTGACAGAGTACCTGGACCGTAGTACATAACAAGGTGGAGTACGTTATCCCTCCGATGTATGTGGGTTGCTATGGCGACAAAATCTTAGGAGTGCTTCCAAACAGCTTTTACTGAAACAGACAACTGCCATTGTAGACTACATTCGTATGAATCTTATTAATAACAAGCACATCAGGATTAGCTGCCTAAGATTTGTATCCCATTTGTAATTCAGCACCTATTCACTTTCATACACACACAAAAATAAAATAAAATAAAAATGAAGCGCTACGAAGGAATTATCCGAATCGGACGGGAATCTGTAGGTGTGACATACGCGCACAGACAAACAAATGATTACAGTTTCAGAAGATTTATTCAAGGAAAAGAACTTACAAATTGAGCAACTCGAGAACGCGTTGATCCAACTCTGACCCTTAAGTAAGCAATTGTTTGGCTTGGTATTGACTGGTAGACTCGGTTGGTGACGCCCTTAGGGATATCATGCGAAATTCTGTCTTACTGGCACGATAAATTGTCAAAATCCCAAATTGCTTGATGTGCCCTACCTATAATGCTCCAAACGTTCTCACCTGGGGAGAGATCTGGCAATTTTGCTCGCCGAGATACAGTTTGACATGCACGAAGACGAGCAGTAGAAACCCCCGGCGTGTCTGGGAGGACATTACCTTGCCGAAATGCAAGGCAGAGATAGTTTGCCATGAAGGGCAACGAAAAGGGGCGCAGAGTGTCATTAACTCACCATAGTGCTGCAAGAGTGCCACGGATGACAACGAAAAGGAATGACATGAAAAGACACACCACGCCATCACTTCCTGGTCTTGGGCTGTACGAGGTGCATTCAAGTTCTAAGGCCTCCGATTTTTTTTCTAATTAACTACTCACCCGAAATCGATGAAACTGGCGTTACTTCTCGACGTAATCTCCCTGCAGACGTACACATTTTTCACAACGCTGACGCCATGATTCCATGGCAGCGGCGTAGGCTTCTTTAGGAGTCTGTTTTGACCACTGGAAAATCGCTGAGGAAGTAGCAGCACGGCTGGTAATGTGAGGCCACGGAGAGTGTCTTTCATTGTTGGAAAAAGCCAAAAGTCACTAGGAGCCAGGTCAGGTGAGTAGGGAGCATGAGGAATCACTTCAAAGTTGTTATCACGAAGAAACTGTTGCGTAACGTTAGCTCGATGTGCGGGTACGTTGTCTTGGTGAAACAGCACACGCGCAGCCCTCCCCGGACGTTTTTGTTGCAGTGCAGGAAGGAATTTGTTCTTCAAAACATTTTCGTAGGATGCACCTGTTACCGTAGTGCCCTTTGGAACGCAATGGGTAAGGATTACGCCCTCGCTGTCCCAGAACATGGACACCATCATTTTTTAAGCACTGGCGGTTACCCGAAATTTTTTTGGTGGCAGTGAATCTGTGTGCTTGCATTGAGCTGACTGGCGCTTTGTTTCTGGATTGAGAAATGGCATCCACGTCTCATCCATTGTCACAACCGACGAAAAGAAAGTCCCATTCATGCTGTCATTGCGCGTCAACATTGCTTGGCAACATGCCACACGGGCAGCCATGTGGTCGTCCGTCAGCATTCGTGGCACCCACCTGGACGACACTTTCCGCATTTTCAGGTCGTCATGCAGGATTGTGTGCACAGAACCCACAGAAATGCCAACTCTGGACGCGATCTGTTCAACAGTCATTCGGCGAATCCCCGAAAACAATTCTCTCCACTTTCTCGATCATGTCGTCAGACCGGTTTGTGCAAGCCCGAGGTTGTTTCGGTTTGTTGTCACACGATGTTCTCTCTTCATTAAACTGTCACACCAACGAATGCACTTTCGACACATCCATAACTCCATCACCATATGTCTCCTTCAACTGTCGATGAATTTCAATTGGTTTCACACCACGCAAATTCAGAAAACGAATGATTGCACGCTGTTCAAGTAAGGAAAACGCCGCCATTTTAAGTATTTAAAACAGTTCTCATTTTCGCCGCTGGCGGTAAAATTCCATCTGCCGTACGGTGCTGCCATCTCTGGGACATATTGACAATGAACGCAGCCTGATTTTAAAACAATGCGCATGTTTCTATCTCTTTCCAGTCTGGGGAAAAAAATCAGAGGCCTTAGAACTTGAATGCACCTCGTATAGCGGCCGGCAGTCAGGTAGGTAATCTGTCGCTGTCTGGCGCGTCTCCATACACTTCTTCTCTGCTCATTGGGGCTCGAATCGAAGGTGCCATTTGTTTCCATAGCAGGGCCATTTTGGTTGTCTTGAGCGGTACCTTTACAGCACAGCGGTTCGTCGACGGTATTTTGCACCCGTTTTGTTGCCCTTCATGTCAAACCATCACGGGCTCGCATTTCAGGAAGATAATGCCTTTCCAGAGTGAGTGTTTCTGCTACTGGTCTTCGTGTTTGCCAAAGCGTACTTTGGCCAGTAATGTTCCCAGATCTCTCCACAGTTGAGAATTTTTGGAGCATTATGGCCAGGGCCTCTAACAAGCTCGGGATTATGACGATTTAACGTGCTAGTTGGACAAAATCTGGGACGATATCCTTCAGGAGGACATCAGATAACTCCATTAGTGCCAAACCCAAGGCGTGTGCGAGAGGTGGGCTAAGGCATTACTGACTTGCACGGTTTGTGACTCTATTTCTCTGGAATAAATCATCCAGTTTATCTGAAACTATAGTAATATGTTTGTCTGTGGAAGTTCGTTATATGTACGGTACCGATTTCCGTCCCATTCGGATGATTCGTTCATGGGGCGTCGCTTTTTCTTCCTTTTTTTCTTTTTTGTCTTAGCGTGTGTTTTTTGATGCACGGTTCCATTTAAGATGGAATGAAATTTATCCATAGTGGATGCTGTCGAACTCTGTGACTGTTCCTTTATAAGGTGTAGAAAAATATCCGCTACCAGTCACAATAAAAGGTTATTTATTTGACACACAACCGGTTTCGGGCTTGCGCCCTTCCTCAGGTGTTTATACATTCATTTACATGTTTATAGTGTTGGACATCACTGTATTAAAAAAAATAATTCTGGTGACTACACAGATACAAGTGGTAAGGCAGCATTTGACGAAAATATATCTGTACTTACATAAAGATAAAGCACCATTATTACAGTTATGCTGTGGTACAGTTTTGCCACTTAGTTACACACTTATTGTCATTTTCACGTCCATATTTGATTTTTACGAAGTATAGCTCCATATTTCAGTATTTCACGAGTGCACCTCATAATAGTGAAATATGAAGCTATACTTGGTAAAACTGAAATATGCACGCGAAAATGGCAATAAGTGTGTAACTAAGTGGCAAAACTGTGACCACAGCATAACTGCAATAATGGTGCTTCATCTTTATGTAAGTACAGATATATTTTCGCTGATATATTTGCGTCAAATGCTGCCTTACCACTTACAATTGTACCACTTGTATCTGCGTAGTCACCAGAAAATATTTTTTTTTATACAGTGATCTCCAACAGTATAAACATGTAAATGAATGTATAAACACGTGAGGATGTGCGCAAGCCCGAAACGGGTCGTGTGACAAATAAATAACCTTTTATTGTGACTGGTAGCGGATATTTTTCTACACCCTGTAAGATGGGTTCAAATTTTATTGGTTAGGGAAATTCAGCCGGCTACAGTGATAAGGTTTCATTTTCTTTGTTGGTACATGAGTCCATTGCAATTTTTATTTTAAAATTCAGGTTTTGAAGTCGTGCTTCACTGTACATAAATGTATTTTTTTCTGTGATTGTGATTTTTTAGGCAATGGTACTGTGTCGCTGGAGAATAATACGTATTTACAAAATCTGAGTATGCCGATATGGAGATTCTGAAGTGCAAACACATCTGTAGTAGACAATTTCCTAACTTCATAGTACCAAATCGATGAGTTTTTGCTTTTGCTTTCACTAAACTGCGTGAGTCCGGTGTTTCACAGGAAACGGCAAATGAAGAGAGAGAGGCCTGTGTAGAAGACAATATTCAACGAGTGTAAAGCAGTACTTCAACGAGCACACGCAGGATTTCTGTTTTGCAGGTGTTGGGCATACAAGAATATGGCGAACATTTCGTATGAAAGGCTTCTGTCCTTAGCACTTACAGGGAATTCAGCACCTTGCAGACGCAGATGAAGGTAGACATTGGAAATTTCGTCTTGAATAATCACAAATCGCCGAGCAATCCGATTAACACTGCTGATTGATGTACCTACTTTCACTCGTGATGGTGTCAATAACACTAGTAACTCAAAATGGTGGTCTGCCGAGAACGCACATAAATTTGTGGAGACGCATTTTAATGAAGTTTTTTCTGTAAATGTGTGCCGTGTTATAGAACACATTCAGTTGACTGCGCTTCTTGTGCTAATGCAGGGTCTCCTTATCTAGATGTACTTGAAAACGACTTTCCAGAATTTTTGGGATAGGTTTCTTTGGCTACAAGAATGAGGATGTATGGTGGCACCGCCAGACACCACACTTGCTAGGTGGTAGCCTTTAAATCGGCCGCGGTCCGTTAGTACACGTCGGACCCGCGTGTCGCCACTATCAGTGATTGCAGACCGAGCGCCGCCACACGGCAGGTCTAGAGAGACTTCCTAGCACTCGCCCCAGTTGTACAGCCGACTTTGCTAGCGATGGTTCACTGACAAAATACGCTCTCATTTGCCGAGACGATAGTTAGCATAGCCTTCATTCAGCTACGTCATTTGCTGCGACCTAGCAAGGCGCCATTACCAGTTACTATTGATGCTGTAAAACATGTACCGTCAAGAGCGATGTTCACCATTTATGGATTAAAGTTAAGTATTCCACAGCTACGTCCTTTTTTGCTAGTCTAATTTCCTTGACCTGTTCCAGACCTCACGCCAGCCTGCGTGAGCTAAAACGCGTGCCTTTCGGCTTCCTCTCACACCGGGTTGGCTCTCTTGCCAATCCACAACAGGATGTTCTTCCAGCATGACACGAAACACGCACATTCTAGTCACCTGGTGACACACAATATAAATGTAACATTGCACAGAATATGGATCAGTAAGAATAGTTACGTTTCACAGCCACGAAGGCATCTTCAGATTTTTGCCTGTCGTAATGGTAGAAAGGCGAAATAGGTAAGCAAAAAGCAAACACAGGAGACTAATTGCCTGTTTGGATTATGAGCTGTTCTGGCCTCAGTAAAGATCACCAACATGACCCCTGAAGAGCTACATGTAGTGCTGTGAAGAGAATTCGGAAGTGGAGTGATGCCAAAAGTTGAATTTTTTAAAATCACCTTCACCTTGATCATTTGCCTTCGCTTAAAACCTTCTGTGAATATTGCTTTGAACTACATTCTAGCAATCTGTATCTCTGTAAAGTTAGACAACTGTTATATGTGCATTTCATACAATTTTTTTGTATAGAATAGGTTGTTTTTCGAATTAGTCTAGACCAGTTATTCCCAACCCGTGGGGCGCTATCCCTTGGTGGTGGGGTGTGACAGTTTCACAGGGGGAGGGTACAGACAGCATGGAAGAAGGAGACACATGCTACTAAGTCGTTTGAAAGGTTATAATTTTGCATTACTCTACATTTGATAAATCTAATTTATTAAAGTGTGGACTGCATACCATTGTAAGACGAAGTTTTTCGAAAGGAGGAACAAATACACAAATAAATAAATAAACATAGGGTGGCTTGATATATTTTGGGGTTGCAAAGTGTCCCACCAGGTAGAAAAGTAGGGGAAGCACTAATTTAGACTACCGCTTCCTCATATACTTACTACACCTCCTGTAACACTCCTTGCATGCCGAATTGTCATGAAGTCATTTCTCCTGAAGTATCCTGTAGCAACAAAACGTAATTCTTGCAGTAACTTCCTCTGTAATGAATGTAACACAGGCAGAGGCGCAACGAATGTTTTAGCGCGCGCAACTGTTGTCGCTGCTCAAGTAGCAAAGTCAGCTCGCCTCTGAAGTTCACAGAGGGCTCCCTTGAGGAAGTATGTAGCGAACAGCTTTCGATTACAGTCTTCACGCCGTCGCGTCGCCGGCGCCACCTGCAGCGACAGGTGAGCGAAATTGGCTGCCGTAATAGAGGCCCAGAAAGTGACGGCCAGGGTGTGGGGAAACAGCGACAGGCGCGGCGCGAATTAGCGGGTCGTTAAGCGAGAGAGGCGGCGACAAAGGCGACTCGCGAGGATCGTTTGCAACTCGACTACCTGCCGTGACGTCATAGCAGAGCTGCGGGGATGGTGTAGCCAGCCTTCCCCATCCGCTGTAGCAAGAAGCGATAGGTCGACTCAAACACAGTGTCTGTAACACTGGAGGATGAGATGTTCGATGAATCACTTTCACTCCTTTATCGGCTGTCTCTCGTGGGCGTGAAGGTACGGTTGAGCAGATGACATATCCATGTTAATGTGAAACTGATCTGTACAGGATGACCTTGCCGACGAAGAGATCGCTCGCAACAGCATCACTTAAATTTAATTACACGCGCCGCACAGCGGATAAATAAATAAACTGACTTAATTACGCACGGGTGGCCCAAACGTACATGAAACACGGATTCTGCGACTCACAAAGGTGACATGAATAGGAATTCATCAAAGTGCAGAATGAAACAATGGTCGCTGCAAAGCCCTACTTATTGTAAGAAGCCCTACTTATTGTAAGAACCTATAGACTTCAAATTAAACATAAAGAGGACAAATGACAAGAGGAATCATACAACGTAAGCTTCACCTTAGCTGGTACTAACATCACTTAAGACTTTCGGGCTATGAGGGCCTGGTCGATGTACAAAACTTTCTCCTAAAGTTTCCTCTCCGACAGCGGAAAACATCTTCAGAGGTAGCCGACTTACTTGAAAGATGAGCTTGAACACCTACGGTCGACTCTCAAGGAAAATGGTTCTTCTAACAAGGAGATAGAGCACTTCGCCCTAAGAAGAGAATGAGAACCGCCCAAGGGAAATGTTTAGCTTCCGTTCGTCAGTACGATTACAGATCACAGTGGGAAAGTGTTGAGCAAGTGCGGTGCGGAAACTACTTCCAGGCCCACCAGGAAGATTTAAGAATGTTTAAGCTGGGCAAAAGATCTACCACATCCTTTGGATACACAAGGTGTATATAAAATTCCTTTTAGCTGTGGACTGGCTTATATTGGCTCAACAAAAAGTAGCGTTTACGACGTCTCGTTGACATCTGGATAAATCTGACGAAGCGGAACATCTTTACCAAGAAGACGATCACGAAATAAAATTCACTGAGACGTGTGTCATATTTAAACATCGCATTATCTTGCCCGCACGTAAAGAGAGATTATTGAGATCTATAAATACAATAATAATTTTATTGGGAAAAGGAAGGTGTTAAATTAAACAAAATTTGGATGTCAACATGGCAACGTAAGAATGACAATCGATTACTTCTAATCGAGAATATTGGCAATACCGGCGATCAACTTGTAGCCGACGCCTATATAATAGGCGCTCCCTCGAGTTCTGCGTCATCTCCGGCGGTACCTCGCTACGGGTACCGCCCTTCGATTGTACCATTCCAGCACTAATCGAAGCGTTAGGGTAGCAGGTGCCAGCCGTACAGCCAGCCAGCCAGCTGAGCAGCAGCTGTCCAGCCGAGCAGCAGCAGTCCAGCCGAGCAGCAGCAGCAGCAGCAGCAGCGGTAGCAGCGGTCCAGCCAGCCAGCCAGCCAGCAGCGGTCCCGGCCAGCAGCCAGCAGCGGTCCAGCCAGCAGCATCAGCAGCAGCAGTCCAGCCAGCCAGCACCAGCAGTCCAGTCAGCCAGCAGCAGCAGTCCAGCCAGCAGCAGCAGCAGCAGTCCAGCCAGCCAGCAGAAGCAGTCCAGCCAGCCAGCAGAAGCAGTCCAGCCAGCCAGCAGCAGCAGTCCAGCCAGCCAGCAGCAGCAGTCCAGCCAGCAGCAGCAGCGGTCCAGCCAGCAGCATCAGCAGCAGCAGTCCAGCCAGACAGCAGCATCAGTCCAGCCAGCCAGCAGCAGCAGTCCAGCCAGCCAGCAGCAGCAGTCCAGCCAGCAGCAGCAGCGGTCCAGCCAGCAGCATCAGCAGCAGCAGTCCAGCCAGCCAGCAGCAGCAGTCCAGCCAGCCAGCAGCAGCAGTCCAGCCAGCAGCAGCAGCAGCAGCAGCAGCAGCAGCGGTAGCAGCGGTCCAGCCAGCCAGCCAGCCAGCAGCTGTCCCGGCCAGCAGCCAGCAGCGGTCCAGCCAGCAGCATCAGCAGCAGCAGTCCAGCCAGCCAGCAGCAGCAGTCCAGCCAGCCAGCAGCAGCAGTCCAGCCAGCCAGCAGCAGCAGTCCAGCCAGCCAGCAGCAGCAGTCCAGCCAGCCAGCAGCAGCAGTACAGCCAGCCAGCAGCAGCAGTACAGCCAGCCAGCAGCAGCAGTCCAGCCAGCCAGCAGCAGCAGCAGCAGCAGCAGCAGCAGCAGCAGCAGCAGTCCAGCCAGCCAGCAGCAGCAGTCCAGCCAGCCAGCAGCAGCAGTCCAGCCAGCCAGCAGCAGCAGCAGCAGCAGTCCAGCCAGCCAGCAGCAGCAGTCCAGCCAGCCAGCAGCAGCAGTCCAGCCAGCCAGCAGCAGCAGTCCAGCCAGCCAGCAGCAGCAGTACAGCCAGCCAGCAGCAGCAGTCCAGCCAGCCAGCAGCAGCAGTCCAGCCAGCCAGCAGCAGCAGTCCAGCCAGCAGCAGCAGCAGCAGCAGCAGCAGCAGCAGTCCAGCCAGCCAGCAGCAGCAGTCCAGCCAGCCAGCAGCAGCAGTCCAGCCAGCCAGCAGCAGCAGTCCAGCCAGCCAGCAGCAGCAGTCCAGCCAGCCAGCAGCAGCAGTCCAGCCAGCAGCAGCAGCAGCAGCAGCAGCAGCAGCAGTCCAGCCAGCCAGCAGCAGCAGTCCAGCCAGCCAGCAGCAGCAGTCCAGCCAGCCAGCAGCAGCAGTCCAGCCAGCCAGCAGCAGCAGTCCAGCCAGCCAGCAGCAGCAGTCCAGCCAGCAGCAGCAGCAGCAGCAGCAGCAGCAGCGGTAGCAGCGGTCCAGCCAGCCAGCCAGCCAGCAGCTGTCCCGGCCAGCAGCCAGCAGCGGTCCAGCCAGCAGCATCAGCAGCAGCAGTCCAGCCAGCCAGCAGCAGCAGTCCAGCCAGCCAGCAGCAGCAGTCCAGCCAGCCAGCAGCAGCAGTCCAGCCAGCCAGCAGCAGCAGTCCAGCCAGCAGCAGCAGCAGTCCAGCCAGCCAGCAGCAGCAGTCCAGCCAGCCAGCAGCAGCAGTCCAGCCAGCAGCAGCAGCAGTCCAGCCAGCAGCAGCAGCAGTCCAGCCAGCCAGCAGCAGCAGTCCAGCCAGCCAGCAGCAGCAGTCCAGCCAGCCAGCAGCAGCAGTCCAGCCAGCAGCAGCAGCAGTCCAGCCAGCCAGCAGCAGCAGTCCAGCCAGCCAGCAGCAGCAGTCCAGCCAGCCAGCAGCAGCAGTACAGCCAGCCAGCAGCAGCAGTCCAGCCAGCCAGCAGCAGCAGTCCAGCCAGCCAGCAGCAGCAGTCCAGCCAGCCAGCAGCAGCAGTCCAGCCAGCCAGCAGCAGCAGTCCAGCCAGCCAGCAGCAGCAGTCCAGCCAGCCAGCAGAAGCAGTCCAGCCAGCCAGCAGCAGCAGTCCAGCCAGCCAGCCAGCAGCAGCAGTCCAGCCAGCCAGCAGCAGCAGTGCAGCCAGCCAGCAGCAGCAGTCCAGCCAGCCAGCAGAAGCAGTCCAGCCAGCCAGCAGCAGCAGTCCAGCCAGCCAGCAGCAGCAGTCCAGCCAGTCAGCAGCAGCAGTCCAGCCAGCCAGCAGAAGCAGTCCAGCCAGCCAGCAGAAGCTGTCCAGCCAGCCAGCAGCAGCGGTCCAGCCAGCAGCATCAGCAGCAGCAGTCCAGCCAGCCGGCAGCAGCAGTCCAGCCAGCCAGCAGCAGCAGTCCAGCCAGCCAGCAGCAGCAGTCCAGCCAGCAGCAGCAGCAGTCCAGCCAGCCAGCAGCAGCGGTCCAGCCAGCAGCATCAGCAGCAGCAGTCCAGCCAGCCGGCAGCAGCAGTCCAGCCAGCCAGCAGCAGCAGTCCAGCCAGCCAGCAGCAGCAGTCCAGCCAGCAGCAGCAGCAGTCCAGCCAGCCAGCAGCAGCAGTCCAGCCAGCCAGCAGCAGCAGTCCAGCCAGCAGCAGCAGCAGTCCAGCCAGCCAGCAGCAGCAGTCCAGCCAGCCAGCAGCAGCAGTCCAGCCAGCCAGCAGCAGCAGTCCAGCCAGCCAGCAGCAGCAGTCCAGCCAGCCAGCAGCAGCAGTCCAGCCAGCCAGCAGCAGCAGTCCAGCCAGCCAGCAGCAGCAGTCCAGCCAGCCAGCAGCAGCAGTCCAGCCAGCCAGCAGCAGCAATCCAGCCAGCCAGCAGCAGCAGTCCAGCCAGCCAGCAGCAGCAGTCCAGCCAGCCAGCAGCAGCAGTCCAGCCAGCCAGCAGCAGCAGTCCAGCCAGCCAGCAGCAGCAATCCAGCCAGCCAGCAGCAGCAGTCCAGCCAGCCAGCAGCAGCAGTCCAGCCAGCCAGCAGCAGCAGTCCAGCCAGCCAGCAGCAGCAGTCCAGCCAGCCAGCAGAAGCAGTCCAGCCAGCCAGCAGAAGCAGTCCAGCCAGCCAGCAGCAGCGGTCCAGCCAGCAGCATCAGCAGCAGCAGTCCAGCCAGCCAGCAGCAGCAGTCCAGCCAGCCAGCAGCAGCAGTCCAGCCAGCAGCAGCAGCAGCAGCAGCAGCAGCAGCGGTAGCAGCGGTCCAGCCAGCCAGCCAGCCAGCAGCGGTCCCGGCCAGCAGCCAGCAGCGGTCCAGCCAGCAGCATCAGCAGCAGAAGTCCAGCCAGCCAGCAGCAGCAGTCCAGCCAGCCAGCAGCAGCAGTCCAGCCAGCCAGCAGCAGCAGTCCAGCCAGCCAGCAGCAGCAGTCCAGCCAGCCAGCAGCAGCAGTCCAGCCAGCCAGCAGAAGCAGTCCAGCCAGCCAGCAGCAGCAGTCCAGTCAGCCAGCAGCAGCAGTCCAGCCAGCCAGCAGCAGCAGTCCAGCCAGCAGCAGCAGCAGCAGCAGCAGCGGTAGCAGCGGTCCAGCCAGCCAGCCAGCCAGCAGCGGTCCCGGCCAGCAGCCAGCAGCGGTCCAGCCAGCAGCATCAGCAGCAGAAGTCCAGCCAGCCAGCAGCAGCAGTCCAGCCAGCCAGCAGCAGCAGTCCAGCCAGCCAGCAGCAGCAGTCCAGCCAGCCAGCAGCAGCGGTCCAGCCAGCCAGCAGCAGCAGTCCAGCCAGCCAGCAGAAGCAGTCCAGCCAGCCAGCAGCAGCAGTCCAGCCAGCCAGCAGCAGCAGTCCAGCCAGCCAGCAGCAGCAGTCCAGCTAGCCAGCAGCAGCAGTCCAGCCAGCCAGCAGCAGCAGTCCAGCCAGCCAGCAGCAGCAGTCCAGCCAGCCAGCAGCAGCAGTCCAGCCAGCCAGCAGCAGCAGTCCAGCCAGCCAGCAGCAGCAGTCCAGCCAGCCAGCTGCAGCAGTCCAGCCAGCCAGCAGCAGCAGTCCAGCCAGCCAGCAGCAGCAGTCCAGCCAGCCAGCAGCAGCAGTCCAGCCAGCCAGCAGCAGCAGTCCAGCCAGCCAGCAGCAGCAGTCCAGCCAGCCAGCAGCAGCGGTCCAGCCAGCAGCATCAGCAGCAGCAGTCCAGCCAGCCAGCAGCAGCAGTCCAGCCAGCCAGCAGCAGCAGTCCAGCCAGCAGCAGCAGCAGTCCAGCCAGCCAGCAGCAGCAGTCCAGCCAGCCAGCAGCAGCAGTCCAGCCAGCCAGCAGCAGCAGTCCAGCCAGCCAGCAGCAGCAGTCCAGCCAGCCAGCAGCAGCAGTCCAGCCAGCCAGCAGCCGCAGTCCAGCCAGCCAGCAGCAGCAGTCCAGCCAGCCAGCAGCAGCAGTCCAGCCAGCCAGCAGCAGCAGTCCAGCCAGCCAGCAGCAGCGGTCCAGCCAGCAGCATCAGCAGCAGCAGTCCAGCCAGCCAGCAGCAGCAGTCCAGCCAGCCAGCAGCAGCAGTCCAGCCAGCAGCAGCAGCAGTCCAGCCAGCCAGCAGCAGCAGTCCAGCCAGCCAGCAGCAGCAGTCCAGCCAGCCAGCAGCAGCAGTCCAGCCAGCCAGCAGCAGCAGTCCAGCCAGCCAGCAGCAGCAGTCCAGCCAGCCAGCAGCCGCAGTCCAGCCAGCCAGCAGCAGCAGTCCAGCCAGCAGCAGCAGCAGTCCAGCCAGCCAGCAGCAGCAGTCCAGCCAGCCAGCAGCAGCAGTCCAGCCAGCCAGCAGCCGCAGTCCAGCCAGCCAGCAGCAGCAGTCCAGCCAGCCAGCAGCAGCGGTCCAGCCAGCAGCATCAGCAGCAGCAGTCCAGCCAGCCAGCAGCAGCAGTCCAGCCAGCCAGCAGCAGCAGTCCAGCCAGCAGCAGCAGCAGTCCAGCCAGCCAGCAGCAGCAGTCCAGCCAGCCAGCAGCAGCAGTCCAGCCAGCCAGCAGCAGCAGTCCAGCCAGCCAGCAGCAGCAGTCCAGCCAGCCAGCAGCAGCAGTCCAGCCAGCCAGCAGCCGCAGTCCAGCCAGCCAGCAGCAGCAGTCCAGCCAGCCAGCAGCAGCAGTCCAGCCAGCCAGCAGCAGCAGTCCAGCCAGCCAGCAGCAGCAGTCCAGCCAGCCAGCAGCAGCAGTCCAGCCAGCCAGCAGCCGCAGTCCAGCCAGCCAGCAGCAGCAGTCCAGCCAGCCAGCAGCAGCAGTCCAGCCAGCCAGCAGCAGCAGTCCAGCCAGCCAGCAGCCGCAGTCCAGCCAGCCAGCAGCCGCAGTCCAGCCAGCCAGCAGCAGCAGTCCAGCCAGCCAGCAGCAGCAGTCCAGCCAGCCACCAGCAGCAGTCCAGTCAGCCAGCAGCAGCAGCAGTCCAGCCAGCCAGCAGCAGCAGTCCAGCCAGCCAGCAGCAGCAGTCCAGCCAGCAGCAGCAGCAGTCCAGCCAGCCAGCAGCAGCAGTCCAGCCAGCCAGCAGCAGCAGTCCAGCCAGCCAGCAGCAGCAGTACAGCCAGCCAGCAGCAGCAGTCCAGCCAGCCAGCAGCAGCAGTCCAGCCAAGCCAGCCAGCAGCAGCAGTCCAGCCAGCCAGCAGCAGCAGTCCAGCCAGCCAGCAGCAGCAGTCCAGCCAGCCAGCAGCAGCAGTCCAGCCAGCCAGCAGCAGCAGTCCAGCCAGCAGTAGCAGCAGCAGTCCAGCCAGCCAGCAGCAGCAGTCCAGCCAGCCAGCAGCAGCAGTCCAGCCAGCCAGCAGCAGCAGTCCAGCCAGCCAGCAGCAGCAGTCCAGCCAGCCAGCAGCAGCAGTCCAGCCAGCCAGCAGCAGCAGTCCAGCCAGCAGCAGCAGCAGTCCAGCCAGCCAGCAGCAGCAGTCCAGCCAGCCAGCAGCAGCAGTCCAGCCAGCAGCAGCAGCAGTACAGCCAGCCAGCAGCAGCAGTCCAGCCAGCCAGCAGCAGCAGTCCAGCCAGCCAGCAGCAGCAGTCCAGCCAGCCAGCAGCAGCAGTCCAGCCAGCCAGCAGCAGCAGTCCAGCCAGCCAGCAGCAGCAGTCCAGCCAGCCAGCAGCAGCAGTCCAGCCAGCCAGCAGCAGCAGTCCAGCCAGCAGTAGCAGCAGCAGTACAGCCAGCCAGCAGCAGCAGTCCAGCCAGCCAGCAGCAGCAGTCCAGCCAGCCAGCAGCAGCAGTCCAGCCAGCCAGCAGCAGCAGTCCAGCCAGCCAGCAGCAGCAGTCCAGCCAGCCAGCAGCAGCAGTCCAGCCAGCCAGCAGCAGCAGTCCAGCCAGCAGCAGCAGCAGTACAGCCAGCCAGCAGCAGCAGTCCAGCCATCCAGCAGCAGCAGTCCAGCCAGCCAACAGCAGCAGTCCAGCCAGCCAGCAGCAGCAGTCCAGCCAGCCAGCAGCAGCAGTCCAACCAGCCAGCAGCAGCAGTCCAGCCAGCCAGCAGCAGCAGTCCAGCCAGCCAGCAGCAGCAGTCCAGCCAGCCAGCAGAAGCAGTCCAGCCAGCCAGCAGCAGCAGTCCAGCCAGCCAGCAGCAGCAGTCCAGCCAGCCAGCAGCAGCAGTCAAGCCAGCCAGCAGCAGCAGTCCAGCCAGCCAGCAGAAGCAGTCCAGCCAGCCAGCAGCAGCAGTCCAGCCAGCCAGCAGCAGCAGTCCAGCCAGCCAGTAGCAGCAGTCCAGCCAGCCAGCAGCAGCAGTCCAGCCAGCCAGCAGAAGCAGTCCAGCCAGCCAGCAGAAGCAGTCCAGCCAGCCAGCAGCAGCGGTCCAGCCAGCAGCATCAGCAGCAGCAGTCCAGCCAGCCAGCAGCAGCAGTCCAGCCAGCCAGCAGCAGCAGTCCAGCCAGCCAGCAGCAGCAGTCCAGTCAGCAGCAGCAGCTGTCCAGCCAGCCAGCAGCAGCAGTCCAGCCAGCCAGCAGCAGCAGTCCAGCCAGCCAGCAGCAGCAGTCCAGCCAGCCAGCAGCAGCAGTCCAGCCAGCCAGCAGCAGCAGTCCAGCCAGCCAGCAGCAGCAGTCCAGCCAGCCAGCAGCAGCAGTCCAGCCAGCCAGCAGCAGCAGTCCAGCCAGCCAGCAGCAGCAGTCCAGCCAGCCAGCAGCAGCAGTCCAGCCAGCCAGCAGCAGCAGTCCAGCCAGCCAGCAGCAGCAGTCCAGCCAGCCAGCAGCAGCAGTCCAGCCAGCCAGCAGCAGCAGTCCAGCCAGCCAGCAGCAGCAGTCCAGCCAGCAGCAGCAGCAGCAGTCCAGCCAGCCAGCAGCAGCAGTCCAGCCAGCCAGCAGCAGCAGTCCAGCCAGCCAGCAGCAGCAGTCCAGCCAGCCAGCAGCAGCAGTCCAGCCAGCCAGCAGCAGCAGTCCAGCCAGCCAGCAGCAGCAGTCCAGCCAGCCAGCAGCAGCAGTCCAGCCAGCCAGCAGCAGCAGTCCAGCCAGCCAGCAGCAGCAGTCCAGCCAGCCAGCAGCAGCAGTCCAGCCAGCCAGCAGCAGCAGTCCAGCCAGCAGCAGCAGCAGCAGTCCAGCCAGCCAGCAGCAGCAGTCCAGCCAGCCAGCAGCAGCAGTCCAGCCAGCCAGCAGCAGCAGTCCAGCCAGCAGCAGCAGCAGCAGTCCAGCCAGCCAGCAGCAGCAGTCCAGCCAGCCAGCAGCAGCAGTCCAGCCAGCCAGCAGCAGCAGTCCAGCCAGCCAGCAGCAGCAGTCCAGCCAGCCAGCAGCAGCAGTCCAGCCAGCCAGCAGCAGCAGTCCAGCCAGCAGCAGCAGCAGCAGTCCAGCCAGCAGCAGCAGCAGCAGTCCAGCCAGCCAGCAGCAGCAGTCCAGCCAGCCAGCAGCAGCAGTCCAGCCAGCCAGCAGCAGCAGTCCAGCCAGCCAGCAGCAGCAGTCCAGCCAGCCAGCAGCAGCAGTCCAGCCAGCCAGCAGCAGCAGTCCAGCCAGCCAGCAGCAGCAGTCCAGCCAGCCAGCAGCAGCAGTCCAGCCAGCAGCAGCAGCAGCAGTCCAGCCAGCCAGCAGCAGCAGTCCAGCCAGCCAGCAGCAGCAGTCCAGCCAGCCAGCAGCAGCAGTCCAGCCAGCCAGCAGCAGCAGTCCAGCCAGCCAGCAGCAGCAGTCCAGCCAGCCAGCAGCAGCAGTCCAGCCAGCCAGCAGCAGCAGTCCAGCCAGCCAGCAGCAGCAGTCCAGCCAGCCAGCAGCAGCAGTCCAGCCAGCCAGCAGCAGCAGTCCAGCCAGCCAGCAGCAGCAGTCCAGCCAGCAGCAGCAGCAGCAGTCCAGCCAGCCAGCAGCAGCAGTCCAGCCAGCCAGCAGCAGCAGTCCAGCCAGCCAGCAGCAGCAGTCCAGCCAGCAGCAGCAGCAGCAGTCCAGCCAGCCAGCAGCAGCAGTCCAGCCAGCCAGCAGCAGCAGTCCAGCCAGCCAGCAGCAGCAGTCCAGCCAGCCAGCAGCAGCAGTCCAGCCAGCCAGCAGCAGCAGTCCAGCCAGCCAGCAGCAGCAGTCCAGCCAGCCAGCAGCAGCAGTCCAGCCAGCCAGCAGCAGCAGTCCAGTCAGCAGCAGCAGCAGTCCAGCCAGCCAGCAGCAGCAGTCCAGCCAGCCAGCAGCAGCAGTCCAGCCAGCCAGCAGCAGCAGTCCAGCCAGCCAGCAGCAGCAGTCCAGCCAGCCAGCAGCAGCAGTCCAACCAGCCAGCAGCAGCAGTCCAGCCAGCCAGCAGCAGCAGTCCAGCCAGCCAGCAGCAGCAGTCCAGCCAGACAGCAGCAGCAGTCCAGCCAGCCAGCAGCAGCAGTCCAGCCAGCCAGCAGCAGCAGTCCAGCCAGCCAGCAGCAGCAGTCCAGCCAGCCAGCAGCAGCAGTCCAGCCAGCCAGCAGCAGCAGTCCAGCCAGCCAGCAGCAGCAGTCCAACCAGCCAGCAGCAGCAGTCCAGCCAGCCAGCAGCAGCAGTCCAGCCAGCCAGCAGCAGCAGTCCAGCCAGACAGCAGCAGCAGTCCAGCCAGCCAGCAGCAGCAGTCCAGCCAGCCAGCAGCAGCAGTCCAGCCAGCCAGCAGAAGCAGTCCAGCCAGCCAGCAGCAGCAGTCCAGCCAGCCAGCAGCAGCAGTCCAGCCAGCCAGCAGCAGCAGTCCAGCCAGCCAGCAGCAGCAGTCCAGCCAGCCAGCAGAAGCAGTCCAGCCAGCCAGCAGCAGCAGTCCAGCCAGCCAGCAGCAGCAGTCCAGCCAGCCAGCAGCAGCAGTCCAGTCAGCCAGCAGCAGCAGCAGTCCAGCCAGCCAGCAGCAGCAGTCCAGCCAGCAGCAGTAGCAGTCCAGCCAGCCAGCAGCAGCAGTCCAGCCAGCCAGCAGAAGCAGTCCAGCCAGCCAGCAGCAGCAGTCCAGCCAGCCAGCAGCAGCAGTCCAGCCAGCCAGCAGCAGCTGTCCAGCCAGCAGCAGCAGCAGTCCAGCCAGCCAGCAGCAGCAGTCCAGTCAGCTAGCAGCAGCAGCAGTCCAGCCAGCCAGCAGCAGCAGTCCAGTCAGCTAGCAGCAGCAGCAGTCCAGCCAGCCAGCAGCAGCAGTCCAGCCAGCAGCAGCAGCAGTCCAGCCAGCCAGCAGCAGCAGTCCAGCCAGCCAGCAGAAGCAGTCCAGCCAGCCAGCAGCAGCAGTCCAGCCAGCCAGCAGCAGCAGTCCAGCCAGCAGCAGCAGCAGTCCAGCCAGCCAGCAGCAGCAGTCCAGTCAGCTAGCAGCAGCAGCAGTCCAGCCAGCCAGCAGCAGCAGTCCAGCCAGCCAGCAGCAGCAGTCCAGCCAGCCAGCAGAAGCAGTCCAGCCAGCCAGCAGCAGCAGTCCAGCCAGCAGCAGCAGCAGTCCAGCCAGCCAGCAGCAGCAGTCCAGCCGAGCAGCAGCAGCAGCAGCAGCAGCAGCAGCAGCAGCGGTAGCAGCGATCCAGCGAGCCAGCCAGCCAGCAGCGGTCCCGGCCAGCAGCCAGCAGCGGTCCAGCCAGCAGCATCAGCAGCAGCAGTCCAGCCAGCCAGCAGCAGCAGTCCAGCCAGCCAGCAGCAGCAGTCCAGCCAGCCAGCAGCAGCAGTCCAGCCAGCAGCAGCAGCAGTCCAGCCAGCCAGCAGCAGCAGTCCAGCCAGCCAGCAGAAGCAGTCCAGCCAGCAGCAGCAGCAGCAGCAGCGGCCCCGGCCCTGTCCGTGGCTGCAGCAGCTGCGGCGTTCCTGCCAGCCGTTGCCAGCGCCAGCAGCGTGGGACTCAGGACCTCGTCTTCGTCCGTCTTCGTCTGTCTTCGTCCGTCCCCAGTTTCTTCCTCTCATTTTCTTCCTGTACTGTTTTAGTTCTTCCCTATCGTCATGACAGCCCCTACCACCACTGCCACTACTACCACCACAGCGATAGTGTATACTTCGCCCTCCGCCGCCACCACCACCATTACATGGTGTGCCCAGTCACCACCCCCTCTTTCCATCCCTCCTAACTCTCCCTTCTCCCTCACTCTTTGTCGCCCCCTCCCCAGGTTCTTCCTCACGCTCCTCTACCTCTGATCTTTTCCCCCCACATCTTCAGCCTGTCACTGCAGCTCCAGCTAGGGTGGTGGCCCAACAGGCCACAGCCCATGCCCAGCTCTCCCCATCGCCATCGCCATCACCGCCACCGCCACCGCCGTCGCCGTCGCCATCACCATCTCCAGTGCCCACTATTGCGTCCACGCCAGGACCTGCCACCTCCCTATAGCTCCCATCCCTCATATCACCACCCAACCTTCCGCCACCCATAAACGCCCTAGTGGCACCCCCACCTCCTCCGCTCCCAAGAAGGCCCTGCCCCATCCTCCTTCCGCCCCCCCAGAATTCCATGGATGTCTCCCTGCCTGGCCCTGCTCCCTCCGCCTCCACCTCCTCCTCCCCCCCTCTTTATACAAATACATCCTTTCCCATCCCAATCCTTCCCTTCTCGAGGCCCGGAACCTCTCCCTCCTCCTCCGCCAACACTTCCCTGGTGCCCCCATCTCACTCCTCACTCCCACACGGGATTCATTTCTCATCTCCTCCCCCAGCCTCACCTTCCATACTGACATCCTCTCCTGCCGCCCCATCAGCCGGTTTGGACCAACGCCTCCCTCACCCCTGCTCCATCTCCTACCCGCCAACCCCAACCCCCGCATCGCCCGCCGACCCTCACCACCATGATCACTCAGCTTAGTCCAATGATCACAGAGGAGGAAGTGTTGGCGGAGCTCAAGCCACATCCCTCGCAGGAGGTGCGGGCTGTCTGCCGCATTTTAAACTCGGCCAGCCCCACCCGCCTTATGCAGGTTTTCTTTGAGGACGCCACCTCCAGTGACAGTCTCCTGAAGGAGGGTGTCCTCCACTTCAACCAGGGATATAAGGTAGACACCTCCCATTCCCCTCCTCAATCCCTTTGCTGCCAGAGGTGTCTGCACTACAACATGCACCCAACAGCCGAGTGCCGCGAGGCCCCCACCTGCCTGCATTGTAGGCAAGTGCACTTCCTCTGGCAGTGCCCTAACTTTCAGTCCCATCCCTCCTGTAATACGTGCAATCTACCACATCCCACCTACTCCCAAAAATGTAAAGCCCGATCCCCTTCAACCACTCCTGAACTCACCATCCCTGTCTGACCTCTGGATGCCCCCACCCCTCCTGGCAATTCCTTTCACCCCCCCCCACCCACCTTTGAGGACATCATCAGGTTCCTCAGCATTGTCCTGCAAAACGTCCACCCTTTCCAGCGCCATCACACCCTCCAACAGGTCTCCCCATTCCCTCTTCCACCTAAAAATGTATGCCACCTACTCCCACAACCAGGCCCATTTCACCTTCTCCCATCTCGACACCCTCATCCAAATCCCTGTCATGGCGCTCAGCACCGTATCCTCTTCAACAACATCCGTTGCCTTCCCGCCAACAAGAACCTCTTCATGCTCACCCTTGCAACCCACCGCATGGATGCCTTCCTCCTAAATGAAACCTTCCTCCAACCCCACCACACCATCCACACTTCGCCCTACCTTCTCCACCGCTCCGATAATCCCCTCCTGATTGTGCGTGGTGGTTGCCATTGGTAACCACCACCAGATCCCGGTTCGGCTCCAACCTCTCCTTCCCGACCCCACCGAACATTTGATCCTTAGTCTCTTCTTCCCCGGCCTTACCATCACCTGCGCCATCATCTATGTCTGCACTAACGCCCCTATTCCTTTCGACTTCCTCTCCCACATTGATCATACCTTCTCCTCCTACGTGAGCCGCCGACCTCAACATCCATAGTCGGCGGTGGTATCAGTTCATCTCCACCCTCCAAAGCGACCTGGTCCCCATTCCCCAGCACACCCACCCCGAATCCAACTCCACTCCCGATGTCATCTTCTCCTCCCCCAACCTCTTTGGCCACATAGCGGTGGATGTCCTGGACCCCATTGGTTGCGACCATCTCCCTGTCCTCCTCACCATTTCAGACGGTGTCGCCCCCACCCCAACCCTCGTAATGACCCTCCCCCGAAGTATTCCCGTGCCGACTGGAATGCCTACGGGGGTACCCTCTCCACCCAGGTCGAAGGCCACCCCTTCACCTACCACCACCCTGACGATGTTACGCATGCCGCCTCCTTTCTCCAGCAGACCTAGTCTGAGACTGTGGAGGCCCACGTCCCTACTGTCGCCATCCACCCCCACCGTCCTACCTTGCACCCACAGGCCATCCTCCTCCTCCGTGAATCCCGCCGTATCTACCGTGCCTTCCTCCACACGCATGACCCGGACACACTACAACGCCACCGGCTACTCCAGCAACACTTCCAAAACTTGCTCGCGGCTAAGAAACGCCGGGAATGGCGACAGACATGCACCCGTTTAAATGCTACCCTTCCTACAAACTCGTCCAAGTTCTGGTCAGCCTTCCATCGCCTTACTGGAACTAAACCCTCCCCCTACTATCCTCTTCTCCATGATGATCACCCCTTCCCTGACACCCTTAGTAAGGCCAATCACTTTGCCTCCTACCTTTACGATGTCTTTTCCATCCCCGACAATCCCCAGTTCGATTACTCCCTCTTCCCGGATGTCCGCAATTGAACTGACACCTCTGTCCCTCCCCTCGCACCTGGTTTCTGTTACTTGGACAACATTGCACACATGGAACTCAATGCCCCTATCACTACACAGGATCTCATTACTACACTCCACACAAAACGCAACACCGCTCCTGGTCACCATCGTGTTACCTACCGCCAACTTCGTGAAGATATCCTTATGTTCCTTAAACCCGGTAAACCACTGTCCGCCACCTCCTCCAACCGTCCCATCAGCCTTACCTCAGTCTTCAGCAAGGTCCTGGAATCCATCCATCCCAGCGCATCCACCAGCATCTCCGCCAGCACTGCCTGCTTGCCGTTACCCAGTGTGGCTTTCGGCCGTCCTGCTCTTCCGATGACCTTCTCCTACACCTCATCTCCTTTCTGAACAGCTTAATTCCTGTCGCTCTGCAATCTTCCTCTCCCTGAACCCCGAATGTGCCTATGACCGTGTATGGAATTCCGGTCTCCTCTTCAAGCTCCAAACCTTCGCCCTTCCCATTAACTACATCTGTCTGATTCTCTCCTTTCTCTCCCACCGTCGTTCCAACGTCACCATCCATAACACGGATTCATACACCTTTTTTCCCTCCGCCGGTGTGCCCCAAGGCTCCATCCTCTTCCCCCTTCTGCACCTTTTGTATATGGCGGACATGCTACTGCCGTCACCCCCCCATCCACCTTCTCCAGTTTGCCGATGACACCGCCTTCCTTGCCCTCACCCCCACCCTGCAGCGTTCCCAACACCTTCTCCAATCCCATCTTGACTGGTTCACCATTTGGTGCAACCAATGGTTGCTAAACGTCAATCCCTCCAAAACCCAGGTGATCATTGTAGGCAAAACCACTCCTTCCTTCCCCCTCCTTGATTTCTATTTAACCATGTATGGCTGTCCTATCGCTCTCACTCCCACCCTTAAGTACCTTGGCGTCAGCCTCGACCTTCGCCTCTCGTGGAACCCCCCCCCCCCCCCCCTCTCTGGACAATCCAAGCCAAGGCACGCTCCAGACTCCATCTCCTCAAGCTCCTTTCCAGTCGCACGTGGGGTCTGGACCCCTCCACCATCCTCCACACCTATAAATCCCTCATCCGCCCTATCCTCTGTTACGCCCATCCTGCCTGGATCTCTGCGCCCCCTACCTTTTACAAATCCCTTCAGATCCTTGAATGCCATGCTCTCCCCTACGTGGATCCTGTACGACCTCACACCGTTCCCCCACCTCCTCCTTTTCCTTGAGTGGATACGGATCCTCTACACCTCCCATAAACTCGATCCTCCTCACCTCCTTGTCTCCCCCATCCTCTCCCACCCCTGCCCTCTGCCACGCCTGTATACGCATGTCCCACCTGCTCTCCATCTCTCCATCCTCCTTACCAAGGTGGCTTCTGCCAGCTCCCCCTCCCTGATGCCCTCCGCCCCTCCATCTACCCCTCCTACCAACTTTGATCCTACCTCCCTCTTCCTGCATTCCTTTGGGCACCCTCCCTCCCTTCTCTCCCCCTTCCCTCCCTCCTCTGTTTCTCCCCACTCCTCCCCTGGGCTTCCCCTCCCCTGTCCCTCTACTCCTACTCCCATCTCCTCAGCCATTGGCATCTTTGTTCTCCGCTCTTCCCCCCCCCCCCCCCCTCACCCTTCTTCCCGTCTTGGCAGGTCCCCAGACTCGCACACGCTACGTGGACATTTGCGCGCCGGAGATCATCGCCATTAGTGTCTCGTGTGTGCCGTCGTGTTTAATGTTCAGTGTTCACCATCACACTCCATCGTTCACCTGTGCCATCGACATCTTCAGTGTTTGTGCGTCGTGTCAACAGTTTGTAGTGTGGCTTATCGCCGAGTGTGAACGGCTCCGTGTTTGTATTTATGTGTCTACTGTTTTATTACCCACCGTTATGTAACTTATGTGTATTCTTTCTGTTGTTTTCTCATTGTCTATTCTATGGCTGAAGATCAGCGTAGAATGCTGCTGACAGCCTGCCTGTTGTACAGGTTTTAAAATAACAATAAAGAAAAAAAAATCGAGTTCTGATTGCAGTTAGCCATTTTATCTCTGAAGATGTCTCCAGCCGTCGGAGAGGAAACGTTACGAGAAACTTTTATACATCGACCACGGCCTAATATCCCGGATGTTTTAAGTGATGATGAGATGAATGTTACATTAGTGAAATAGTAAAACTGTTTACAACTTAAGTAAGATACCATCAGTTTAGTAAAGATGACATAATGATTCTGAGGTGAATACGCTAAAGTCAACACAATATTTGGGGAAAAAAAATAATTTCATGGAAGTTATACAATGATTGCCAGTTATTAATACAGAATGCAGGAAAAAAATAAAGAAAGAATCAGACATGCACTTACTACTTATAGGAGATGCACATTGAGTCTGTGATAGCTAATAAGCGTAGTTGAGTTTAGAATATGAAGGTTATAATGTTAATCTAAAATCTTCGTGTGGCTTTTATGAGTCAGTTTGTGAAAGCAGCTGTGGCTTAGCGTTACCGGTACCCGCAAGTAGCTGCTGTAGTCATTCGTAAGTCTATTCTAAGTCATTTGCAGGAAATGTATTCTTAGTTGCGAAGATGAACCGCCTTCGGCTGTGTATTAGAACCACGACATTGAAAATTTGTGCCGGACGGGTCTGAAACTCGAATTTCCCAATTGAAGTGAGCGGTCGCTCGACAATTTTTTTAAATTTTTCTCACTAGTATTCGAACCCAGGTGTCCTGCTCATTTCTTTTTTCAGGAAGAAGGGCTTGGAAGGGAGGGCGGGAAGGTTAGAGTGGGCAGAGGTCGTAATCCGAGGCCTGGCCAAGTTGTCAAGGAACAGCAGTAGTGGGAGAAATCGGTAATGACACCTTTTTTTATTATGCTTTTATCACGTCTATAATACGTGCAACAAGCACCGCATTCTGCACTACGTGAACAAATCGAATAATTTCGGGACTTTCTTACGCGAAAGCGATGTATACGGGAAACGGAAAAATGTGCTTCGTAGCACGATGGAGAAGGATGCGCCGCTGCTCTAATTATTCTGCATCGTGCAGGTACGATTCACGTACGTCCTAGGTTATTCCACCATTGCCCGCGGAGCACACGCGTGGTCTAGGCATTGGCCTCTGTAATAAAAAAAAACTGAGTAGAAGGATCAACAAACGAACTTGAACGGATGTCATGTGACGTCCGCAACGACCAAACACAACGATCAACAAAGAACAAAAAATAAATAAATAATAAAAAGGGGCAGCGTCTTTGATGAAAAATCAAAACGTCCTCGGTGCGGATTCGAATCGCGTCACTGCTTAAATTTTAATTATTAATCAGCTTTGGCGGCCGAAGATTTCCAGTATAAGAAATCACCCTCATTCTGCCAAAGGCCTTGTAAGAGGAGCGGACAGAGTTTTAGGGCACTCTTTTGTCCTAGGGGTAGGAAACTGCCCATAAAAGCGGAAGAGTCAGCATCAGAATGCAGAAGGCAATGGAAACCACTGTATTAAAAACAGGTAACGTGTATCCACAGGACATGTGGCCTGTAATTGAAAAGTGTCATGATGATCCCTCCATTGGCAAAAGATTCCGGAATAGTCTACCATTCATAGTTCCGGGAGGGGACTGCCAAAGGGGAATTGGCTATGATAAAAACACTGAATAATCAACGAATAGATAACGTTCTACGAGTCGGGGCGCAGAATGTCAGAAGCTTGAACGAGGTAGGGAAACTAGAAAATCTGAAAAGGGAAATGCAAAGGCTCAATCTAGATATAGTAGGGGTCAGTGAAGTGAAGTGGAAGGAAGACAAGGATTTCTGGTCAGATGAGTATCGGGTAATATCAACAGCAGCAGAAAATGGTATAACAGGTGTAGGACTCGTTATGAATAGGAACGTAGGGCAGAGGGTATGTTACTGTGAACAGTTCAGTGACTGGGTTGTTCTAATCATAATCGACAGCAGACCAACACCGACACCGATAGTTCAGGTATACATGCCGACGTCGCAAGCTGAAGATGACGAGATAGAGAAAGTGTATGAGAATATTGAAAGGGTGGCACAGTACATAAAGGAAGATGAAAATCTAATATTCATGGGGGACTGCAATGCAGTTGTAGGAGAAGGAGGAGAAGAAAAGGTTACAGGAGAATATGGCTTTGGGCAAGGTATGGGAGAGGGGAAATACTAATTAAGTTCTGTAATAAATTGCTTCTAGTAATAGTGAATCCTCTATCCAAGAATCACAAGAGGAGGAGGTATACTTGGAAAAGGCCGAGTGATACATGAAGATTTCAGTTAGAGTTTCCAAACTAAGATACTCCATTGTAAGGCATGCCCAGGAGAAGAAGTAGATTCAGATCAGAATATAGCAGTGATGAAGAGTAGGCTGAAATTTACGACATGAATCAGGAAGAATCTATATGCAAAGAAGTAAGATGACATCTCTAAAAAGGGCTATCACAGAAGCTGGAAAACAAAACATAGGTACAAAGACGGTAACTGTGAAGAAACCATGGTAACAGAAAAAGTACTTCAGATGATCGATGAAAGGAGGACGTACAAATATGTTCCTGCGAACTCAGTAATACAGATACAAATTGCTGAGGATTAAAATAAATAGGAAGTGCAAGGAAACTAAGACATAATGGCTCCATGAAAAATGTGAAGAAATAGAAAAAGACATGACTGTCGGAAGTACAGTCTCAGCATAGAGGAAAGCCAAAACAACCATCGGTGACATTAAAACAAGGGTAATAACATTAAGATACCAACGGAAATGCCGCAATTAAATGCAAAGATGAGAACAGATAGGTGGAAAGAATACGTTGAAAGCCTCTATGAGGGGTAAGATTTGTCTGATGTGATACATGAAGAAACTGGAAAAAAGAGGAGGCGATTTAGAACAGATAGGGGATCTAGTATCAGAATCAGAATTTAAAAGAGCGTTGGAGATATTGAGATCAAATTAAGCAAAAGGGATAGATAAGATTCCATCATGATTTCTAAAATCATTGGGAGAAGTGGGAATAAGACGACTATTCACGTTGGTGCCTAGAACGTATGAGTCTCGCGACATGCCTCCTGACTTTCGGAAAAATATCATCCACACAATTCCGAAGACAGCAAGAGCTAACGAGTGAGAGAAACATCGCAGAATCAGTTTAACAGGTCACGCATAAAATTTGCTGTCAAGAATAATACACAGAATGATGGAAAAGAAAATTGAGAATGTACTAAATGACGATGTTTGGCTTTAGAAAAGGTATTCGCACGAGAGAGGCAATTCTTACTATCCGGTTGGTAACGGAAGCAAGACTAAAGAAAAATCAAGACATGTTCACAGAATTTTTCGACCTGGGAAAAGTGTTCGACAAAGTAAAATGGTGCAAGATGTTCGAAATTCTGAGAAAAATAGGGATAAGCTATAGGGAGAGTCGGGTACACCAGCCAAAAGGGAATAATAGGAGTGGATGACCAAGAACGAAGTGCCCGGATTAAAAAGAGTGTGAGACAGTGATGTGCTCCTTCGCTCCTACTGTTCAATCTGTACATCGAGGAAGCAGTGATGGAAATAAATGTTCAACTGTGGAATTAAAATTCAAGGTGAAAGGATATCAATGATATGATTCGCTGATGAGATTACTATCCTGAATGAAAGTGAAGATGTGTTACAGGATCTGCTGAACGGAATGAACAATCTAATGAGTACAGAATAAGGATTGAGAGTAAATGGAAGAAAGACTAAAGTAATGGGAAGTAGCCGAAATGAGAACAGCGACAAACTTAACATGAGGATTGATGGTCACAAAGTAGACGAATTTAAGGAATTCTACTACCTAGGCATAAGATAACCAATGGCGGATGGAGCAAGGATGACATCAAAAACAGGCTAGCACTGGAAAAAAGGACATTATTCACCATAAGAGGTCTCCTAGTATCAAACATAAGCACTACTTTCAGGAAGAAATTTCTGAGAATGTATGTTTGGACCACAGCGTTGTGCCGTAGTGAAACATGGACTGTGAGAAAACCGGAAAAAGAAGGGAATCGAAGCGTTTGCGATGTGGTGCTACCGAAGAATGTTGGCCTGACATCGGAAGGAATGAGGCGATTCTCCTGAGAATCGACGAGGAAAGGAATATATGGAAAAGGCTGCTAAGACATCGCAGCATAGTTTCCAACACACTAGAAGAAGCCGTAGAGGGCCAAAAATGCTGATTCGTTTCTGTGATAGGTGTTTAACTTCGTTGAGAGAAACTGAGTTCGATAACGCCTTGGTGCCTAGTTCTGGGATGCCAGGTTCTGTATATTTGTACAAATACCTATGATGAGTTGCCAATGTTAATGCCTCATTAACTACACAACCAAATGACGTTTACATGAAGTCATGCTTCGCACATTCGTACGTATGGTTACGGCTATTTCATTCCACATGCTTCGTCAATCGACAAGAAGCAGTACATCCATTTCCTAAATAACTGTTGTCTTGATGATTTCTGATGTTACCACTTCATATAATTATAAAATGTCAAATACATATGTATACTTCACTACACACATTTCATTAAATTGACAGATGAATACACAACTTGCACTTCTACTTTTATCGTTAGAGATTACATTTTAGCTACCGCAATTTTGATTCATTTTACAGTATATCACGTATTTTGACGCACATTTTGTTATTGCCACTTTTTATAATTGTAAAAGTCAAATAAACATTTATGCTTCATTACACGTGGTTTATTAAACTAACACATGAACATGTAACCTGCACTTCTGCTCATAATGTTACAGATTACATTTTATCTCACGAAACTTCATTCTCATTTTACGATGTGTGACGTGTTTTGATGCACGGTTTAAACTTAACGTTGTTACTGGTAATGGGATACCCTCATATACGATGGCGAAGCATTTCCTGTTTATTTTGATTTCCATCAAGCCATCACTGATTCCATAATACCGCGGATCAACTACAGTATTTACTGATTCAGATTTCGTCTCCAAGTTAAGCATTTGGCGTTGTGTTAGCGCGTAGCTATTGCAACCTTATACAGGGGGCAGGGCACACTGAAGTACCGTGTACTACGGAATATTTCTCCGTCTCGATTCTATATCGTAAATAAATATTCCTGTAATTGCATAATTCGTATAACGTCTCACACTAACATTTTTTCCTATTACACATATGATCAAAACACTATAGTGCAGTATTATTATTGTGAAATACTCTATAGCCATTGGCTGTAAACGACTTTATGCGGCAGACCGTGGGAGGAGCCTCCACTACTAAACTGCAACCGCCCATGTGATGGCCAGCAACGTCTGCTGGCTCCACGTAGCAGCATGCTCCTAGCTACCTTCTCGTCATCACTTAAATCAGTTTACACTGAAGTCTTGTCCCATGAAACTTTTTATTACTATTTATAAAGACTATTAATGCTCCGATGATGATTGTACCACAAACGACGCCGGTCACCTAATACATACACTACTGGCCATTAAAATTGCTACACCACGAAAATGACGTGCTATATACTCGAAATGTAACCGACAGGAAGAAGATGCTGTGATATCCAAATGATTACTTTTTCAGAGCATTCACACAAGGTTGGCGTCAGAGACGACACCTACAACGTGCTGACATGAGGAAAGTTTCCAACCGATTTCTCATACACAAACAGCAGTTGACCAGCCTTGCCTCGTGGAACGTTGTTGTGAAGCCTCGTGTGAGGAGGAGAAACGCGTACCATCACGTTTCCGACTTTGATAAAGTTCGGATTGTAGTCAATCGCGATTGCGGTTCATCGTATCGCGACATTGCTGCTTGCGTTGGTTGAGATCCAATGACGTTAGGTGGGTTCAGGACGGTAATATGGAACGCCGTGCTGGATCCCAACGGCCTCGTATCACTAGCAGTCGAGATGACAAGCATCTTATCCGCATTCCTGTAACGGATCGTTCAACCACGTCTCGATCACTGAGTCAAGAGATGGGGACGTTAGCAAGACAACAACCATCTGCACGAAGAGTGCGATTACGTTTGCAGCAGGATGGACTATCAACTCGATCAGCTCAGAGACCATGGCTGCGGTTACCCTTGATACTGCAGCAGAGACAGGACCGCCTGCGATGGTGTACTCAACGACGAACCTGGGTGCACGAATGGCAAAACGGCATTTTTTTTATGAATCTGGGTTGCGTTTACAGCATCATGATGGTTGCATCCGTGTTTGGCGACATCGCGGTGAACGCACATTGGAAACGTGTATTCGTCATCGCCCGGCGTGATGGTATGGGGTGCCATTGGTTACACGTCTCGGTTACCTCTTTCTTTCAATGACGGCACTTTGAACAGTGGAAGTTACATTTCAGATGTGTCACGAAACGTGGCTATACCCTTCGTTCGATCCCTGCGAAATCCTACACTTCAGCAGGATAATGCACGACCGCATGTTGCAAGTCCTGCACGGGCCTTTCTGGATACAGAAAATGTTTAACAGGTGCCCTGGCCAGCACGTTCTCCAGATCTCTCACCAATTGAAAACGTCTGGTCAATGGTAGCCGAGCAACTGGCTCGTCACAATACGCCAGTCACTACTCTTGATGAACTGTGGTATCGTGTTGAAGCTGCATGGGCAGCTTTACCTGTACACGCCATCCGAGCTCTGTTTGACTCAATGCCCAGGCGTATAAAGGCCGTTATTACGGCCAGAGGTGATTGTTCTGGGTTCTGATTTCTCATGATCTATGCACCCTAATTGCGTGAAAATGTAATCACATGTCAGTTCTAGTATAATATATTCGTCCAATGAATACCCTTTTATCATCTGCATTTCTTCTTTGGTGCAGCAATTTTAATAGCCAGTAGTGTATTTTATGTTTTATGTCATCATAGCCTGTTTTTATTTAAAATCTTTACAATATTGATAGCAACTGAAGACTGACAACTGAACAGTATTAAAGATGTACGTATACAGTAGAGCGTTTCACAGATCCTCCCTCAGGAAACCATATTCTGAAGGCATTTTGCACATATTGCGTCCCAGTAAGAACACACATAAATTTACAAAGTTTACCCAGAAACAGTAACTCGGAAATTCCGTTCACACACAAAAAAAAATCACTTTGCAGATGAAACTGTAGCGTATTTTCTCTTGGCAGCACTCCTCTTTTCAATAAAGAGGAAAAAAATGTCGCTTCGTTACTGTAACAAATGTCACCACCACCAAAGGTGCGAGGGTCCACCCCAGGGCAAGGCGAGGACATAAAGCCGAGTTATCCGAGACCACTCGAAGGCGTCCCCTTACAGCTGGAGATAAAGTGGCTGTCCGGCGGTACTGGATGTCCGCCTGAGGGACAAACCCCGCCCGGAGGGGCATCCCCTTCGGCTCTCGGTGGCGCCTCTGCAGACACCCCTCCCCGCCGCTCCTCTGCTGTAGTCTGCCCGACGCGCCGGGAAAGAATAAACACAGTCTAGTCCTCCCTCCCTCCCTTCCGCAGGCCGGACGCCTCCTCTGGCGCCTACCCTATGGTATACGCACGGTGCTGGCGAGGGCTCTGGCGCCAGCCGCGCCGACGCGGCACCCACTACTGGCAGCGGCCAATAACATCGGAAAATCAGCGCCCGGACACGATCGCCATGAAACGATGCGGCCAGCTGATACGGGACACGACCGAATGCACCGTTGCCACTGCTTGCTTCTTGCCTGCCTCACCAGTCACGCCCTTTGATCGTTAAACAACAGGACACTCAAATGGTGTAGCAGCTTTTGTACATACCGTTACAGTAAATATTTTAGGAGCTGGTGTTACTGCCCAGTTCGAATGAAACGTTAGATGAGGGGTAGTCTAACAAGAACCGAACACTTACCACAATGTGTGCTGTGCGTACTGTAAGACCGTCGGTACACACACCATCAGATTATTTGACTTGTCGCTCTAACGAAATAGGCGTCAGCAATATGTCTCGTGGTCTTATCGTGGCGTGTTTATCTTCTGCCGTTAGGTCAGACGATAGAAATGCCACTTGCACGCTTAGAGTAGCAGATTGACGGTGACCAACTTTAAACAGAACTTGATTAATTTTCACACAGATTTATTAAAATAATAAAACATAGATATTACGTAACTTGATTCTGGATGCTGTTTACAACTGACAATCTGAAGTTCCTTTGGTCTTGGTACGTTAATCTTATTCTCATATATCTCTGACACTTGACAAAGTGTCTATACATTTCTCTTCATGGCTATGGACAGGGATATGATACGTGACTATACACTGGTACAGACTAATGCAGACTGACTAATCGGACGTCTGTACACTCGTTATAATACCTCGCGCGTTCAGGGGTATCACTGCGCGAGTGTCATCCGCGAGGAGAAAAGGTTATACGTTAGCATCAATCTCATTGGCTACGTTACATATTAATACGCAGGTCGGCGGAAGCAGAATTTTCTCCGTCTCTATGGCAGCGCCATCTCGTAGTGCGGAGACGGACGAGCACTCGCCTGCGGTGTTGTGCTTAGCGGGGCGCGCTCTGGTGGGGAAGTTGTGTACGCGCTGACTACGCGGAACTATGTACACAACACAGTGGGACTATGGAACGGTTCATTCGACAGCAATCAATACACGCATTGAGACATTGGTCCCAATACGAGAGGTGTCGATCATTTCCTGTTCATAGAAAGCGGTTGGTCCCTGAGGGATCCACAACCGCACCCACTTCCTGGTTCGACTGAAATCAGCTTCCATTCAACTCGTTCTTCAGGTCTACAAAGATGTGAAAAATGCAGGGTGTATGAAGATGGCGCAGTGTTCCCCAACAAATTCGCTGGAGCGTAGCCTTCGTGGAGTTCGCAGTGTGGCGGTGGGCGTTATCGTGCAAACTGGGTGATTCTGTCCGACAGCATTCCGATGGACTGAGGACAAACGCCAAAGCCAGCAGTGGAAATATTCCACATCTCTCCTACCGAAGAAATCTAAAGCTGTTCACACAAGTTCTGGTTAGGTCATGATGACCTTCCTCTTCACCTGCAGCGGCCGTCTATCCGTCGAGTTCCTCGAGCGTGGAACCGCACTCACTGTCCAGCGCTCTGAGGGCACTTTGTGGAAACTGCAGTGCTCCATGTTTATGGCCAGGAATGAGTCTACACTGACAGGCATAGTCCACTTAAATGTGCAATACGGTCATGTAGGAAACATCAGGTCGTAAAGATTTTGGTATGTTTGTGGGAAGAATGTTCGACGCAGAGAGAAAAACAGCCTAAAATGGACTTACTTCCATTACACCCTGTATAACACGTGTACAATTTTCGTTGATTACAGAGATACAAATGGTCACAGGTATAAGTTTTCGTTTCACGCGTCGTTACCGTAGTTGTTATGGTTTCAAACATCTATCGCAATTTTTGTTTCCTAGTTCAAGTTCTGTAGTTTTACTAAAGTTTTCATAATTCAATTTACCATCTTTAAATGTGATTTGTTGGCCATTTCTAATGTATCGTTTAAGGATTCCTCTCGTACTTGTAATTGTTAACTGTACCAGTATGATATACAGGGTGATTCAAAAAGAATACCACAACTTTAAAAATGTGTATTTAATGAAAGAAACATAATATAACCTTCTGTTATACATCATTACAAAGAGTATTTAAAAAAGTTTTTTTTTCACTCAAAAACAAGTTCAGAGATGTTCAATATGGCCCCCTCCAGACACTCGAGCAATATCAACCCGATACTCCAACTCGTTCCACACTCTCTGTAGCGTATCAGGCGTAACAGTTTGGATAGCTGCTGTTATTTCTCGTTTCAAATCAGCAATGGTGGCTGGGAGAGGTGGCCGAAACACCATATCCTTAACATACCCCCATAAGAAAAAATCGCAGGGGGTAAGATCAGGGCTTCTTGGAGGCCAGTGATGAAGTGCTCTGTCACGGGCTGCCTGGCGGCCGATCCATCGCCTCGGGTAGTTGACGTTCAGGTAGTTACGGACAGATAAGTGCCAATGTGGTGGCGCTCCATCCTGCTGAAATATGAATTGTTGTGCTTCTTGTTCGAGCTGAGGGAACAGCCAGTTCTCTAACATCTCCAGATACTGTAGTCCAGTTACAGTAGCACCTTCGAAGAAAAAGGGACCAAAAACTTTATTGGCTGAAATGGCACAGAAAACGTTCACCTTAGGCGAGTCACGTTCATACTGAGTTGTTTCCCGCGGATTCTCAGTGCCCCATATCGTCGATTCACTTCTGCCGTACTCAATAACACAAAAAGCTTTCTGTTGAGCGGTCGCCATCTTAGCATCAACTGACGCTGACGCCTAGTCAACAGCGCCTCAAGCGAACAAATGTACCACTAAATGAAACTTTAAAGCTCCCTTAATTCGCCGACAGATAGTGCTTAGCTCTGCCTTTTGTCGTTGCAGAGTTTTAAATTCCTAAAGTTGTGGTATTCTTTTTCAATCACCCTGTATGTTGATGATGTTTGGGTAGAGATATTGTAATGGAAATTCCGCTACTGCTTGTAGAGACTGCAGTAAGGGTTTTCCTAACCACAGAGTAACAGGTACAGAAGATTTTACTCGTGTTTTCACTGAATGGAGACTAATGCACAGTGCCCATTAGTCCACAAGTCACCTGAATGTGCAGCAGACAGTATTCAGATTGTGCAACGTTGTCCTTCCCATGATCATTTCTTTCCCTATTTCTTCACATCTTCCTTGCAGTCATTTCACATTGGCTTCCCTGCACTCAAAATTTATTTCATTCCTAATTACCTATATTGCTGTATTCCTGTATTTTCCTGAATGATTTGGTACTACCATTTTTGTGGGTCGGTTGAATTACTTCTTCTATCACCCAACGTTCCTTCACCATTACGTTCTTCGTGTCTATATGGGGTTTTCGGAAATTCCCTTTTCAAACTTCTAGGACTTACAGAGCAGAGTACATAATACTTTTAATAGGCACCCACTGCCGTAAATGTACCGTTTCTATGCTACAGCCGTTTGAAAACGTGTTTGCTAGGTAGGTTTGCAATCGGGTACTCACGGCGGGGGGCAGCCTAAGGCTGATAAGTTTGAAACGTCCCCTTAGAAAAAATTAATGAATTACTGCGCTGATAAATCTCTTACATTATTTGATTTTGAAACAGCTGAGCAAAACTGAACGTACTCAGACATTACTCCCTTTACTTATTCTGATCAACACTAAACTGACACACAATATTTTTAGCGCAACGCAATCTGACTTTCAATAATCCCTACAGAAGAATGGCCCTGACTAACATTAACCTATACCTTTCACAAATCACTTACCTCACAAAAATCTTCGTTACTCGAACTACTGCAATACAGCGAGCGCCACTACTGCCAGCTAAATAAAAGATTCGAACTACTGAAGGCACTAACTACTGATAGGCATCGTTAGCAAATGAAAGATTTTCATAGAGAACAAACAATGTATTTACCTTAATAGTGTTTAAAAGTCATAATATATACAGCAATTCATGACATCCAGTCTTACAAATGTGTCTCTGACGGACACATGTCCAGATCATCCGCTCTCAAAAATCCGCCATCTCACTTCCCCACATCCACCACTGCTGGCGGCTCACCTTCAACTGCGCAACGCCGCGCGCTGTTAACAGCCAACTGCCCAACACTACAATGGCAGACAACAATGCAAACTAGCCACAGACTGCACACAGCACAGCCAGTGATTTTCATACAGAGCCCTACGCGGCGTTACCAATAAAAAAACCTATACAGCCTATTTACAAGTTGATAGCATTTGACGTCTGCCCTGCCTCTCTGACCTGGTTCGAGCCTCATTGACGTGTCTGTGACTGTTGGAAGTGGTGTGCAGTGTTGGAGGTAGTATGGATATAGCCGTTGGTCACCCATAACATACCAGACGAAGCTGGGAGCAATACCCATTGCACGCCCAATTGCTCATGCACTGGACGATGGGTTCTCTTCATCGTGATGCTGTACGACCTCTTCCAATTCGGAAGCACTAGAATCACGCCTACGAACGATTAACGCGCCCCATTCTTGTAGCAGTTGCGTAGTTGTAGCGAAAAGGTTATCCGATGGAGTCGAACGCTCTACATAAATATCTTGATCAAGACGACGAGCGGCTCTTCCACTACCATGAGCTTCGCCATAGAGAGGAATCATGTCGATGTATTCTGCAAACGTGAACTCAACCATGTTGCTCTAACACTCATATACATGGGAATGGGACCCGAACCACGTCAGAGAGGTGGGACAGACGCCAAATTACATCAGCCAATCCGACGTAAGCACCCTCCTACCATTACTGCGCTGTTGCAAGCCTACCTAGTAAACATGTTTTCAAACTGCTGTAGTACAGAAGCGGCACGCTGTAGGTCATGGCTTCCTGCACGAAATATGATGAACTTCATGTTCTCTACAAGTTCTGTAAGTTTATAACGGAAATTTACTTTCTTTCTTTCTTTCACTTGCGCCTTTGTCCCGCAACGGTCGCAGGGTCAGCGTGGTTACAACGGATTTGGCAAGGTCAATTTAAGGGGTTGGCCGGATGCTCTTCCTGCCGCCACCCCATACCCCCCAGGACGGAATCAGTGTACCCCAGCTGTCTGCGTCTAGTGTAAACTATGAAATAGTGCAGAAGTGTGTCAAATGTCTGCGTGTCGTGTGACTGAGGCAGGATGTGGGGACCAGCCTGGTATTCACCTAGCAGGATGTGGAAAACCGCGTAAAAACCACATCCAGGCTGGCCGACACACCGCCCCACATCGTTAATTCGCCTGTCGGATTCGATCCGGGGTCGGCGCGCCTACCCGAGTCCAGCAAGCAGCGCATTACCGCTCTCGGCTAACCTGGCGGGTCTGTAAAGGGAATTTACTAACATGTTGTATTTATCTGTCCAACGTATATGATTGTCTATTTCGAGATGTCCGTTCCTTTTCAAAAGAACTGCCTATTGTGGTATTCGTTATTCAATACCTACAGCTTAAGAGATTTCCAAATGCATCTTATCATTGCTCTGTGCGTCAGCATCTCACTTTTTTCCACACTGATTCTTCATGATGACTCTCTTTAACTTCGTCACTGTCAAATTGGAATCTGATTATCTGTTCCTGCGTAAACCCGAAAATCCAGTACATTTGGAATGTATGTACGACGGTGGTTAGGTCTGTTGGAATTTTCTCGTGTCTGAAGGCCCTTTGCAAGTACTCTTCCTCGTCTTGTGATTTTTTAGCAGTGTGTTCGCTCTTACTAGATGAAATTTATTGCAGAACTCAAATAGTTTTTGTCCCTTCTCATGCCTGTTACCGAGCCGTTATTCTCCCGCAGTTCTGTCTTCTATTCATTTCGCAGACCCATAACTATTAGTGTTTCATTCTCGTTTACATTCTGAATTACCTGTTCAGTGTACTCATACACTCTGACTCTTCGTCTTCTGTTTATACTTCTACACTTCGTCTTCTGTCTCTACTTCATCCTCTGCTTATGGCCTTGCCATGTGTAACTGATGTATTGTTGTCAGTGTTTACTAGCCATCAAACATTCATACATCTTAAATCGTTGGTTTCTTGTACCCGGAGAGAATGGCTACCTGCAATAAAATAAGTGGCGCAGATTGAACTGTCATTTGCAGCTGCAGATGTTTAGCGTGCATCACCGGAAACAGCCTGTAGCACCTGATAATAGCGTAAGCAAATTCAGAGCTAGCCACATGGCAGAGGCCATGGCAGCACAGATATCACAAGGAAATGATTTCGCCGTCTGTAGTCGAGCCCTCATTATTATTACTACTCCGATTCATCATTACTACTTAGAGTTCAATTGTTGAAACGAATATTCCCTTGAGATACGTCCCAAGTTTACATTGTCATTTGAGAAATCTTAAAATGTACGACCTATTTTTAAAATACTAGGCAACTTGTTTCTAAATACGAAATAAAAGAAATGAAAACAAAAAACAATGAAATTAGCAGAGCTCTGCTGACACTTACGTGGCAGTACAACAGGGCGAGACGTATGCGGCATAGTGGATTGGGGCGATGCCGTAAACAGCGTCCAATGCCAGCGGCGTTAGAAAGGCAGTGGCGTAGTGTAGCTGGCGTTGATCCTCTTCAGGTGGTTGCCCGAAGAGAAAAATGCCCTCCGCCTGCTCTCTGGCTCGTTATGTTGCTACCTCCGTAGTTTCCCAGGTGTATGACTTGCATGGACGATGGCGACGTGGCGTTGTTGCGTTCCATTGTGGCGGAGAGCCGGTAAACGTACTATGCCGCGGCGTCTGATATCGATGTCGTTGTCAATCGATGGCAAAGAAAAGAACAATTCTGGCACATAGTGGCTTTCCAGGGACTGGTTGGCAAACAAGCTGGAAATGGCTGTGTCTCACATTTTTGTGTATGGTGCATTACACTCTCTCTTGAGTTGGGAAATGTAGCTACCACATTTTCACTTGTACATATGGTTTTCTTTCCTGAAATTGTTTGGCATCCAGGTTACAACAACAGGCAATGTTTTGCCTTTGTGTGCGGAGCGGGGGGGGGGGGGGGGGAGCTGTATTTTCAAGTACCTGTCAGAGCATCGTATTGAGTAAAAGTAGAACAATTAGTAGCTCAAACGAGGTTAATACCGCACAATCACGCGTTGGCAGTCGGAACAGATATATGCCGGTTGGAAACCTCGTGGTGTAGAATTTGCACTGCCAGCGTTCGGCCGGCAAGGCGAGCAGATGCGGTAACGTAAGGATACTGATCACTAGCCTTCGCAACAAAGTCCTAGTTTCAATTGCAAACGTTTCCGCAAGTCTCGTGAGATGATGGCATGAGACACTGTTGTTGGCGATCCATCTGTCGCATGGCGATATCAACATTGCCAGTCGCCTTGCTGCTATTCGACAGGAATAGGCTTTGTACCGACACCGGGATTCACCTTTTTCCTTGTTTTCATCCATAACGCAAACCCAACGCTGCAGTGTACACGCATCCGTTACACTAATATGCACTTCGCACGTCGCATATCGGCAAGGAAGGCGGCAGGTGCTCGCGGAGGAAGAACATCCTTTCCCACAGGCGGCTGAACGCATTTTGCAAGGGATATTCGGAAAGTAAGATCCGATCGGCCAAGAAATGGAAACCACTGTGAAAACCTAATAAAGCTTTGCACATATGTATTCGACAGTCTCTCTAGTATGTCTGTCAGTTACATCACTTCACTCTTTTCAGTTCTGAGCGCAGTGTGAGCACATAAAGATGCGAAGAAAATAGTGTCTCCTGCCACGGAGGAGGTACTGGTGAGAGATTTCGCCTGATGTTATGCAGCCCACATTACAGAACTGTCATACGGTTCCTACTTTGTGACAATTCTCGGTCGCAATTTGCAGGGATAATGCAAATGCTGTGTGTGTGTGTAATTGGCTCCCTCCGTTTTTCATCTGTGCTATTATTAACTACTGGCTATGAAGACAACATTTTCGCACAGACAACGACCTAAAGATAAGCGTAGAGATTTTGCAGGAAGCATAGGCGGCTGCCTTCTATGACTTTGGTATTGGAAAGTTGGTACAACGCTATGACACATGTCTAAGTCGGAGTGGTGACTATGTAGAGCAGTGGCTGGAAGCTGTAGCTAACTGTTGTAGATAAAATATTTCTGACTTTCAAAGTGGTTTCCATTTCGCGATCAATCGGAACTTACTTTCTAGATAGCCCTAGTATTTGTACGCGTCGGCTTGCTTTTAAACCTTTTTAGGCTTGGCAGTATGTCATCTGCAAAGTAATAGGAAGACTTTATATGAAGATTTAGTAACTAAGAAATACTTTTAGGGACGTAGTAGTGGTGTATGTACTGTACTTTCGTCTTAAGTCTCATTGTACAGGGTGAGGCAAATGAAAGTGGCCCGAACGAGTGGATACGATTGGACGTGAATTTATGCATATAAATGCACGCCGTGAGGCGCACACCACGCGTACGCTCGCCACGTGATCCACAATTGTTGAGAGCATACTGTGGGTAGTGTCAATGTGAGTAGATCAGTGCAAAGAGACGACGCGTGATCGTGGTAGAACGTGACAACAAAGTCGTGGAAACGGTATGGTCAGAAGTTTTCTGAGAAGTTTAATAGTGTCGAAGCGTTAGCAAAGAGTGCCATCCAACGATTAGTCCGAAAATGCGTCAGACTATATCTGTTTTTAACAAGTCAAAAACTATTCTGAAACGTGCCCGCACACCAGAAAATGTGGCTGCAGTTCACCAGAAGATGCTGCAGTCTTCATGTCTAAGGTACATCACAGCAACCCTAGTAATCTTCAAGAACTGCAGCAGAACATTTCGGTTGAAAGCAATTCCAGCAGTGCAACTTCTATGAGGCTTCAGCAGCGTGCTGACCAGGGGGCCAAAAGTGCCAAGAAATGAATGGATGTCACTTTCAACATCTACTGTAGTCATGTTAATACTGTATTTCCTTCCCTCTGCAATGTTTTCTTTGTACTTTGGAACTCTGCTCTCCAGGTCATTTTTATTTGCACATCTCGTATAAGTTTGCTGCATTTCCATGTCTGGTTATAATTACCATTCACGGCAAAAGGATTTCAAAACTAATAAATGCTTAAGAGTACTCTGCAGATAACAGACTGACAAGCCATAAAATGGCGTAAAAGCGAAACGAGTTTGCAAATCCACTTTCACAATATTGCTTCGTGTGAGAAATCAAAACATAACAGAAAACGCACATGTTATAGTTTTAGCCCTAAAATAGTTAAAAACCATTAAATTGGTGTAATATGTTTACAGAAATAAATAGAGACCGCAGAAGACTACACACAGGTGTCGAAACATGTTTGTACAAATGTGAAAAGAAAGACGTCGTATTTCGCAGATAGATGACTTTTAAAATACAAAAATGGTGCATTGGTTTACTTCCCACCTTACCGATAAAGATGGCGGGCAAGACGGGCAACATTCGGATTTAGGTACATTAAATGTATTGTCAGATATAGAACGGAATGCCGAAAGAGAAAATTTGAGCCATGCCGAGCCTCGAACCCGGATTTCCCGCTCAGTGCGTGCGGTCGCCTTAACATTTTTTTTTTCAAAATAAACATATTTATTTGCCTTCTGTTCTTGTGGTAAAGTCCTTGTACAAGCAACGGAATACTAAACGTCTACTTGTAATAAAAAAGAAAAAGTTCGACATTTGCATCACAGAATACTGTATAGTATTCCGTCACAGTTCTATACCCAACGCATGCAGTTCAATCGTCATTTTCCTTATTATAATTCCAACTGTACCAGTCACTCATGTAATTAGTTACATAATTGATTGTCAGTTTCACAAATTGAAGCTGGATATGAGGCAAATATCTCTGAACCACATCACACTCATGACAACCATGAAATTTCACTAGAAAAATATTACAATTCTCTGAAGTAGTTTCCTGGAGTAAGGAATGGCTCGTAATGGCGTGGCGGCAACTCTTGGTCAAGTGGAGTTGCAGATGGGTAGCGCATGGCTGGTGGTCCGAGCCCTCATGGTGATAACTTCCAATCAGTGGACCATCATGTCCAGAGGTTCACGTTCATACACTGAGGTACCCAATATTGAGGGAGGGGGTGGTGCTCTCCTGCGGTAAGTATCAGAGCCGAGTCTAGCTGCACCATACCCAGTGCGACGCTCAAGAGAAGCAACAGGGAGCAAAGTTGGTCGTTCGTACGGGCAACAGTCAACACTTGAGAAAGACCGACTTTCATATGGTGGCCTGCAACGTTCTGGATAGTGCAGTCGTATATCCATTATGTATATTCTCGTACAGGCAAGACGTTGCACTTTATAGTCGCTTGCCCGGTGTCGGCAGATGAATACGATATTGCAGTGTCTGTGTTATTCCGAATTACGATGCAGTGTTTCTATCGACATGCATGCTTGTCCAAGGGAACGCATATCCAAAGGAACATTGCGACGTAATTCGGAATAACACAGGCGCTGCAGTATCGAATTATTTTGATTTAGGTTTCCCGTGGTTTTCCAAAACGACTATAGTGCAAAGCAAGAATGATGCTTTTCCCGCATCGTCCTCGAACGAATCTAGTGTTCCTCCTAAATGAGCACGACAGGACAGAAATCTCCACGCATATTGCCTTCCATTCCGTTACTAAGCGAGGAGGACTCGTATTCGGGAGGACTGCGGTTCAAATCCACATTCATATTTATTTATTTATTTATGCATTTATTTTACCTGGCAAGATTAGGGCTTTCAGGCCCTCTCTTACACCTAACCAGGCATACTCAGATTCTACAAATTTCAGTTTCTACAGAACATTAAGGACATATAACATGTTATACAGTATTAATGTTACAGAAAAAAATTAGAGATTATAAAAGTAGTACAATGATAATTATAACAATCAAAAAATAATTATAATAATCAAGAATAATAATAATAATAGTAATGACTATGTATAGGAAAGTACACATATTTTTTCTTTTATGAATGCCAGTCCTATTGCTAGTTGGGAATTTTCTCCTTATATTCTTGCAGCTTGTGAGTTATTCTCATCAAGCAGAGACATAAGACGATAGAATGGGGTGAAAGAGATATAGAAGAGGTAGACAGGTTAGAGGAAGAGAAATGGAATGGTAAAATTCGAAGCTATGATGGAGAGGAGAAGGAAAAAGATGAGAGGGGCACGACAATGGTGGCTATACCGTCCCTAATATGTAAGTCTTGAGTTCCCTCTTGAATGTTAAGTGGTTCTGGATAAGACGCAGATCACAGGGGAGCGCGTTCCATAGTCGTATGGCTGAGATGGAGAATGACACAGAGAAAGATTTTGTGTTATGTAAAGGTACAGCCAAGATGCTAGACGTATCCGATCTGGTATTGCGGTTGTGGATTTCTGAGACTATTCCTTTGAAAGGGACGCGACCTATTTTCATTCTATGTTGGTCCTTGCCTGCTGGCGAATCAGTTAACACTCATTTGTAGATTCATTCACGTTATCTCTGGCTACTTCTTAATTTTGGTAAATGATTTTCGTGTAGTTTACTCACTTGTTCGTAAAACGATATTATCGATTTTTTTATTTTAACTAGCGTACGTATCAAATTCATATAGAGCTTCAAGCATTTTTACTGTCCATTTAGTTCTATATGGTAATTTGTTGCAGAAGTATTCGTCACAGGCTGTTTTTCATTTTCCCGATAGCGCGTCTGTGAGACACAATGAAAATAATAGGAGGGTTGCGAGTTTTTATTGGGCTCTGACAGGGTATACTCGATGGGGTATAAATCTGTGAAGTTTGGTTGCCAGGGCAGTTCGCTTAACTCATAGTACTGCTGTTCGTACCAGGCACGTATACTACGAGATGTGTGAGACATTTCATTTTCCTGCTGATGGATACCATCGTACTGAGGACAGACAGACAACATAATGGAGCGGACATAGTCCCCAAGTACATGTGTTCATCCACTGTGCCTTCCAGAATGACAATATCACCAGGGAATGCCACGAAAAGATTCCCCAGGCCGTAACGCCCCCTCCTGTTTGCAGGGTGTTGCTTTCAGAAATTTTCCAACAGCGACCTGTCAGATGGAGCACAAACCGTGATTCGACCGTTAAGGCAATCTGTCGCTCCTAATTGGACGGTTGCGGTACTGGCGGGCACGGTTCACCCTTCGTAATCTACAGACAGCAGACAGATGGGTGCATGAAACAGGCAACTGCTGCGGACGCCCATACACAGCAGTGTTCGCTGAACGGTAGTGGTGGAGACACTATTGATAGCCTCTTGGTTCATCTTGGAGGGAAAATTGCTCAAATCTTGCACGTCTATTCGCTCGTACACATCTCCGTTGTTCACACCCGTCATTTACGGCCCGTGTTGCACAACAGTCACCTCGGCGCCAGCTTTGAACTGTGTCATTTTGCCATTCACTGTATACTTCAAGCACAGAGGCACGCGAACAGTTCTACCAATTTAGCCGTTTCGGAAATGCTTCAACCCTATGATGATCATTCCCTTTTGTACGTCAGATAAAATGGTTCCGTTCTGCATTATCGTAATGACAGCGTTTTGTCAGCGTGCGGGTGCCCCCCCCCCCCTCTTCACGACACGCTTTATGTATCCTCCAATGCCACCGGCTGTCTGTGCCTGGTTCTTGCACATTGAGTGTGTTGTCGTTTCGAGGTGTGGCAGGGGCGAAAGACATTCCGGAGGGCTGAACGGAAGGTCTCTCCAGTTTGTCTGACGAACCGGTTTCAGACTCTGTCTCCGGCTGATACTGATCTTCGGCCGCACATGCCTGCTTGTCCTGTTACAGAGGTTGCCCATCAGTCTGCAAGATCCGGGCGGTCGCAGAGGGTGGGCTTGTAGTTGGGAGCTCCAGCGTCAGGCGCGTAATGGGGCCCCTTAGGGATATGGCTGCAAGGGAGGGGAAGAAAACCAATGTGCACTACGTGTGCATACCGGGGGGAGCCATTCCAGATGTGGAAACGGTCCTTCTGGATGCCATGAAGGGTACAAGGTGCACCCGTCTGCAGGTGGTCGCTCATGTTGGCGGCAATGATTGTCGCTATGGATCTGGCTTCCGGTGGCTATCTGATTTGGTGGAGACTGCCAGTATCGCTAGCAGGATGAAAGCAGAGCTCACCATCTGCAGCATCTTCGACAGGACTGACTGCGGACCTTTGGTACTGAGCCAAGTGGAGGGTCTGATTCAGAGGCTGAGACGGTTCTGCGACCGTGTGGGCTGCAGATTTCTCGACTTGCGCCATAGGGTGGTGGGGTTTAGGTTACATGGCCTCAGGCAAGTGCAGAAAGGGCAACAGCCTCAACGATTGCGGGGCAAAGTCAG